>NC_084762.1:77259375-77560297 GCF_028858725.1 Colius striatus | reverse complement strand
TGCTGAGGCGGGAGGCTTCAATTGTCCCGGCTCTGCCGGAGCTTCTGGTGGCACAGAGAGCTGCAACTTTCCTGAAAGAGACACGGCTGGAGAATGGGCGAAGAAACTCCGTGACAGTCAGGCTGGTGGCATGAGTCCTCCCGCCCCGCACAGAGAGTCCGACGGGCTGTCCTGGCAGAGCTGGGTACCTTCGAGCTCCGCCGCGCTGCCACGGCCGCCGCGCTGCCTGCGGGAAGAGCACACGCTTCCGCCAGCGCGGGCCCCTAGGCCGGGAGATCCCGCCGAACCTAAGCCTGGGCGGTGAGGGCAGAGTTTTCCTTCGCCACGCCAGAGTGCTGCCGGGGGCGGAGGGGTTCCGCCACCACCACCGCAACAGGAAAGCGGGATGCTGGCCGCGCCTCGCAGGTGTTGCCACGGGCGAGCGCTGAGGCGAGGGCGCGCGGGGCGGCCGTTAGCGGCCGCAAGGCACGCGCCGGGGCCAGGCCGGGCTCCGGGCGCGGGCCGCGCTGTGGCGGGCGGGGCCGCCCCGCTCCCCGCGCGGACGCCCTGCCGCCCGCGGGAGCGCTGTCGGTGTGGCCAGCGCCGTTTGCCGTACGGCGGGTCTTTTGGTGACTTTTAGATGAGAGAGGAAGATAACCGAGTAACTACATAGACTTTAATTAGTTTTACCCTTCTAAATAGTGATAATAGAGAAATTCTGGTTTTTGCACAGTAGAAACTGACATCTGACGCTTCTGTTAACTGATACCACATAAGTCTTTGGACAAAGCCGTTAGCAATGCTCAGGTTTACTGGCTGTGTCTTTAGGACAAAATTTCTCTTGAACACTCTGTTTTAACGACCTAAATAATCTAATTTGCATATGCGGCTGTAACAACCCGCTGTGAACAAACCATGCTTTCTATACCTCGGTTGTATTGCTTAGCATTACACATGCATTACGAGATTCTCAGTGTTGTCAAACATTAACTTCAAAAAATATTGGAGGAGGGGGAGGGAGGGAAACATAAACAAAAACAGCCACACAAGCAGCAGCAGCAACAACAAAGAAAAATCAGACTGATCATTGATGCCAAGTTAGGACAGTTCATGCTGAAACATCTTTATTACCACGCTTCTAGAAATTTCAGATCTGACACAGGAATGCACTACAACATTAAGTGTTCTCACAGCTTCACTAACAGGAAATAAATTATTTATGTTAGGTAAACAGTTCATAATTTCTTTTACCATCTCTGGTCCAAATACTCTCAATAGAACCAGTTTACAGCTTGACCTCTCAAAAACTTTCAGTGATTATTTGTTTGACTAATATTGCAAAAGTCGTCATATAAGCAGCTGAAACTCTTAACATGGCAATACACTAAAATTTTCCATCATTTTGCATTAGAAAATGATAAGTGAATTTGCAAAAATACTTTTTTATTGAAAACATGACGGAAACTGAACTATATTAGATATGTGTAGGTCAGGTACTTTCCATTTAGCTGAAGTGATGGTGGTGTGCCAAATTTATATTGCGATTTCTTTCCTTAAGATGTAGTCTCATGGTTACATAGCAATGTAATAGTGGTATTGTTTTCAGGAAAGGATTCTAAGGTAATAGTAAAACATGATAAGAATCCAACAAATTAAATGACCTGCTATGGTTTTGCTGCGGAATTGGGCCCAAACAGAGGCGTGAATGGATGAGATACCTGTCTTTCAAAGTACAGTTAATATTTGATCTTTACCTGTTCTCACCACTTTGTTAAATCTTAGTCCAGTTCCCTAATTAGAATTAGTATTTTTCCTTCTCATAGGTTGACCATTTGTTTCTGTTTCTATTTTGTTGCCAGCCTCCCACACAGTGTCTGAACAGGTAATTTGACAGATACCAACAACTGCTGCTTAAATGTAAAAGAATGGACTTGAATTGCCTGTTTCCAACAGTTGGACAGTATCAAAACTGCAACTTGGAAAACACTATTAGGTCACTGTAACTTAAAAATTAATACACTACATAGTATAAACCAGTTATAAGTAAGTGATAAACAGCAATGTAAAATGTAGCAGTGTTAGACTGTATCACAAGTAAGTGTTTATTCTTACATACTGTTTAGGGTAAATTACATAAGAGCATCATTATTATGCTGACTCTTGCTTTTGTAAATATTTAAGTAAGAGTGTAAGTTAAGTTAGGTATTTTGTCTGTTGTGAAGCATTAAGGTCATATTCTACTTCATCAGCTGAAAAGAGGACATATAAAGATGCATTATTTCTTTGACTGTTGGGAGAGATGTTTGTTAACTCTAAAGGATTATTACACTTAGTCATTTCAGTGTATTTTGGACATGGTTACCTAAAGGTAAAAAGTTGTTTATGAAATGCCAAAACAAAGCATAGATATGCTTGATGTTTCAAAATGTAATTAATGGTTGTAAATTAATGAACAATTTCCCCTAATTCACAGAAGAACTTTCATTTAGTACATTTTTTGTACTAGGTGAAAATTACCCATTTTCTTTAGCAGAATGAGTAGCTGGTAGCATATTCCAGATGAAAAAAAGCTCTTGCAGGGACTAGTGGCTTAGACTGTGTCAGGGCCTAGCGTAAACACTGCAGGTGATCTCTGACACAGAATTATCCTACAGATGATCTCAGGTGCTGTTCCCTAGGATCTGCTTCCACTAAACAATATGAGCAAGGCTACTTTCTTTTGATGAGGCAGGGACTTGAAATGTATGGACACAAGGTGAATAGTGTAGCTTTCCCTCAAGGCTCGAGAATAGGCCCAGCTTTTTCCATTAAACTGCAGAGAGAATCACTCAGGGTAGATTTTTTAAATCTTACTAATCACTTCTCCCCACCCTCCCTGAACTGTATGATTTTCTGAACTGTATGATTTTCTGAACTGCTGTAGCTATAGTGATGTCCACACCAAGGCTGCAGCGTGTCTGGATCTTCATGTTCATCTTCTGGATATTGCCTGTAGCAAGAGTGTTTTACCAACACAGCCAGGGGAATGGTAACATTCCCTCACCATCACTCCCGGGAGGCAACTATAGCATCTGAGCATGAGGGAAGGGGAAAAAATGTCACCTATTTTGTACCGAGGGAACGGGTGGTCATCTGTCCAAAGGCTGAGAGTATAGACAGATAATTAGAAATGATGGAGTAAGAATAGTGTAAAAATTTAGTACTTTGCAACCAAAATAGCAATTGGATGTGAGCAGTGGTGGTACAGGCGCATTTCAGAAGACATATGCTATTACTGAATTATAATATCTCCAGAAAAAGAAAATAAGCTCTACAGAGCCTCACTTTTTAATCATCACAAACTTTGCCACTTCCAATTTTCTATACCTTACAAAGATTCTGTGAAGATTTATATGAACCCCCTAACTGAACAATTGTCACAGTTCAAAACTTATATTCCTGAAATGCTTGTACTCTGGCAAAGAAACTAGGAAAACTGTGACTTACATTTCCCTGATCTTCCAAGTGTTAGCAGCTACCTTACACATAGATAACGTGCATAATCTGAAAAACTATGTCCTTTGGAAAATACTTACTGATTTTTAAAACAACCTTTCCAGAAAGATTTAAGCTCTTGAACAGCAAGTATGATTTTTTTATTTTTTTTTTTTCTTCCAAAAAAGAGCAAAATCACTTCAGAATTTTCACATAAATCTGGATATAGGCTATTGCATACAAAGGTACTGATATGGAAAGAAGATATCCCAAGGTTTAGGCAGCAATTGAATTTGGAAGAAAATAGGCTTGATTTCTGGGATATGTATTTAACCAAGTTCTCACCATTTAAAACACCCACTAAGTGTATGTAATGTTAAAAATATAATTTAAAAAGTTCTGTTGGGCTCGTAGATTTGATTTCCTTTGTAAGGACATGATCTTCCGTGTTCTGAATCATAGTGTTTGTTTCTTTAGCTCTGAGTGAAAAAGAATAAAAAGGTGATATCTTCTCAAGTATTTTTTTACTCACAGTGTTAGAAAGAATACATAGGATAGCTTTTTATTCCTCTTCTTTCTTTGGTCAATAGTGAAGTAGTTAACTAGACTGACCATGAAATTATTAAGGCTCATAATCAGTTTCCTTATAATATGAACATGAGACAAATCATACCTTTCCCAGCTGTTTGAAAAATTTACTGTTCAGTCTAATTTTGTAATTTGGAGATTTTTTGTGTGGTCATGCCAGACATACTTAGATTTTAAGACAAGTAAACAGACTTAAATACATCACTGAGCAGCTGAAAAAACATCAGTCTGAGGTTTTGATTTAGAAGTAAAGCTGTCTCTAACTTTTGAAATAAAAAATAAAAGGTGCTACTAATGTGTTTCTAGATAACACAAATGCTGCAAGGCAGATTCCTCACGTGCACGGGAACTTCAGATCCTCTGAGGATATCCAAAGAGAATGAGTGAGACCAGTGAATATGTATTTCCCTTTAAACCAGTCCTGTAAACAAGTTAGAACTGAATTACTACTACATTTTTTGTGAATGCTTTACTCCTCAGGAATGATCGCAGCCCTACGGTGAAGTTCCTGACTGCAGGATTTCAATGGATGCAGCAATGTAGGAAGCCAGACACACAGAGTGCTGGAGTCAGTGCTGAGTCAGACTTCATGTTGATAGTCCAGACCTTTGCATCCATCCTGGGACACCTGCCAGTATTTAGAGGCCAAACTCCATGTCCACTCCATATGGAGAAGGAAGAATGGCATAGAAATAAATGGTGACCTCAGAAACTTTCTGGATTCTGAAGCAGACTTTTCCTAAAAAAGTTACTCTCTGAATTTGAATTAATTTTTGGTTGGTACAAAGCTTAGTATTTTGTTGATGTCACTTTCCTGTCTCTTTTCATGTATTTATTTCCAGCAGAAATCACCACTGTCTTTCAGTAGTTCAGTTATGCAAGACAGTTTTCATCTCACATTAAAATTTATATCTTATTTGTTATCCAGAAATAGTGGCAAAGATTATTCTTCATTTCCTGACTGGATGCTCTCTGCTATTGCTCAGCTAATCTTATGGATGAACAAACTGTTAGTCTATCAAACTGTTTAGACTTTTTGGGCAACTTTAAATCAGAATCATGGACTAGCCACCATAATTCTCTTCATAGTAATGTAAAATACTCTTTTCACCTCACAGGATTGCAGTAATATCCTGGAAAATTTACGTTTTCTTCTGAAAAATTACACATACAAAACAGCTCCTAATTTTGACATCCATGTTCTCTTTTATAGAATATAATATATCTCAAGATCAGCAACATTCTACTGCAAAAAATGACTTGCACAAACTAACATGTAGCATATCGTGTCTTCAGCTGGAAAAGGAAATTCGGTAGCTCTGTCGTAGCTAGAGAAAGCTTTTTGATTGATAAAAGCTAAAAGCATGGATCCATGTTCAGAATGAGGCATTGTATCACACATATGGCAGCATCTGGAGTGTGAGGTGGAAGGAACAGTGTCCTATGAGGAAATATTTCTGGATGCCTCGGTGGTCTGACATGCAGCCTGTTCACCCCTGCTGCTTGCAGATGGCCACTAAAAACTTAGAAATCTACCAAAACATGTATATAATCCCACACCACATTTCAAATTTCTGCCAGTAACAAGACTGTACAGCCCACAGCAGAAATAACTTACTGTTTTGGCATGTGCATGGGCTTCAGAGTCCAGATTTGTTACAAGTCAGGGGACTTCTGCATTCTGTGACCTTACCCTCCCCAGGAGGGTACTACGCTTAGCACAGTCTTAACACTCTACAGTCTGGATTTTTGAGAGAGGCACAATTCTTGGAGATGTGAACAGTAATGTAACATGAACTTTCTTGAAGCTTCTAAGTACAGAGAGGGAGGGGTTCAGAAGAAAACACGATAAAAAGGGGAAAAAAAGGCAAGAAATAGTAGAATAGCAGAAACAGGGAAAAAGGGAGAAAGATGGCTTTAGTGCTTTAAAAATCTTTATTTCTATCTTTAATGCTTTTTAAATAAGCCAACAACAGTATTTCATGTATGCATAACACTGAAAAGATAACATTAATTTTGGCAAATTACTGTTTACGACTTCTGAGTACAACACTTATAAAGTAGTGACATGAGTATAAAGTACCACTTTAGTTGCACAGATTGAACTAAAATATCATTTTCTCTTCAACGTGGTCTTCCATTCCACCATAACTGTTATGTAGCATTCTTTTTGAGAGCAATTAACAGTGTCTATCTTTGCACATAGCCAAATTAGAGCTAATGTGCGTCTGAGTTTGCCCAGCTTCAGTGAAGAAGGTTGCATGCACACTAGCATGTCAACAACATAAAAGAAGCTTGATCAAGAGTTTAAAAATGGTAACATATACAATGATCTCTCTATAGGTAACTTTGTAATCTCGTTTATGAGCTTTAAAACCCTGTTTTTCTTCTGCCATATTTCTATCTAATGAATGTTCTCCCTCCAATGCATAGTGTATAATCTGTACTTCTGTCCTATCTGCTCCTCATGCTGTGCAAATGAGGCTCCCCTACTCTGAGCAGTAGCATTACGTTGCACTCAGTGTGTATCAGAATTCTTATTGTTTACCAGTTTAAGGAATAGATAAAACTATGCATGACTCTCATCATAAATAGGAATAAATAATGCAGTCTATAAAATCTATAATTATAAAAACCTCAAAGTCTGTGTCAACCTTTTTGAGATTTTAAGTTCCTCTCAATAGTATGGATATGTTTTGTTTTATTAAAGAAGTGTTCATAACTTTTGCAACTTTTCAATTTATGCCATTAACGTATAAATAGAATCAACTACATTAGAAGAGAAATCTTACTATGTAGTCTTTCAAAAGTGGGACCCCCTAAGGTTTTCTACCTTCAGAACCAGATGCTTACTTTGCACAGCAGACTTAGTAAAATAAGCAAAAGATATAGTCCAATGGACTCAAGAACAAAGGGAGAACACAGTTCAGTCACTCAATAATTTGTAATCCTATATTCTTTTGAGAAAATTTAAAAGATTTTTGATAGATCTAACAGATTTTGACCTTACCCTACAGTAAAGCTAAATTATTGTTAAACTTGGTTGACTTAATACACCATTGATTTTGCTGATATTAGCAGTATATATAGTGTTTATCTTCTTTATATCTACTCACAAAAAAAAAAAAATATCTCCTCTCCTCCTTAAATCTATAAGTAACATCCAAAAATTCCCATAGAACTTTAAAAGGTAAAACTATGGTTACAATTTTCTGAAGTGTCTCAGTAACATACGGTCCTTTTCAGTGGTCCTTTTTAATTGCTCTTGAAAATAAAATTTAAATTTTGAATGAAGTTGCTTTAAAAAATATTGCTCTAGAGACAAGTCTTTGACTGATACAAATAGTTGGGAGTTCTAATAGCATACAAAGAAGGAATGTTCTTGATTGTTTCCCAGTCTTGCTGGTTTTAAAAGGATCAAGCTCTTCAAATGGAAGAGCTCTTCAAATAAAAATCCTGAAGAATGATTGCTCCCTAGTCATTTCCCATCAGGCACCCAAGGGGAGAAGGTGCTCTCAATTTCATAAAATCTTTTTCATCTGTACAGTTGAGTGTAGAGCATTTTTGCAGCATTCTCCAATCACAAAAAGAAATTACTTTGCACACATTGATGTAAGCAACTGAGTAAACTGTCTTTCATTTATATCTGTTGGTTGAAAAGGCAAAATGCTGGTGACATTCATAGAAAATGCTGATTAATCAATAGCTAGTATTAAAAATTCTTTATGTTACATATTAGACTGTTTTTATCGTGGACAGGATCCACTTCATATTCACTTTACCTAAAAATCCAACTAGTGTTCTAGATTCTCTATATGGCAAAGCAAGCAGACATCTTTATATACATAAATTAACCCCTTCTTAAAAAGATACCCAAATAATAGCTAGCATATACTTCTTCCACCAAAATAGTATTTTATTGACCTTTGAAAATGAGGTACATTGACCTTGTTTTATGGGGATCAGACCAGAAGTCTCTGTAGCACAAAACCCCATGACAAAGAGCAGTAAGAAATGAGGAGAGCTCCATTTAAGTGAAAGTAAGGGTGAAGAGCTGAGTCCTCATAATATGACAGGGTGAGGTCACTGCTCTAGGGCACTTTTATCAGCTGCACAGTGTGTCATCTGGACAGTGTGTGACTGGCGACATTCATGAGTTGGTCTCAGTCCAGTGTTGCCTATTTCAGAGGACTGCTGAGATACTATCTGTAACAAAAACGTAGTTTACTGTTCTTTTTTTTAAAAAAAAAAAATCATGTATATTGGATATACAGGTTGGGGAATGAACTCTTAGAAAGTAGTACAGAGGAAAGAGACCTAGGGGTCCCGGTAAACAGCAGGATGAATATGAGCCAGCAATGTGCCCTCATGGCCAAGAAGGCCAATGCATCCTGGAATGTATTAGAAGGGATGCGGGCTGTAGGTCAAGAGAGCTTCTTCTCCCCCTATACTCTAACCTCATGAGACCACATCTGGAATATTGTGTCCAGTTCTGGGCCTCTCACTTCCAGAAGGACAGGGAGCTGCTGGAGAGAGTTCAGCACAGGATCACCAAGGTTTTAAAGAGAGTGGAGCATCTCCCTTATGATGAAAGGCTGAGGGAGCTGGGGCTCTTCAGCTTGGAGGAGACTGAGGGATGATGTCATTAATGTTTACAAATACATTAAGGGCAGGTGTCAGGAGGATGGAGTCAGGCTGTTCTCAACGATGTCCAATGGTAGGACAAGGAGCAATGGGTTCTTTTCCAAAGAAACGCAAGGAAAAAATTCTTCACTATGAGGTTGATGGAGCAGTGGAATGGACTGCCTAGATGGGTTATTGAATGTCCTTCTCTGGAGACATTCAAAATCCACCTGAACGAGTTCCTGTGGGAAGCCTACTCTAGGTGGCCCCATTCTGGTAGGGGTGTTGGACTAGGTGATCTTTTGCAGTCCCTTCCAACCCTTAAGATTCTGTGATTCTGTGATTATTTCTTGGGTACTTCAGATAGATGCTTAAATTTTAGAGAATGTCAGAGTATGTTATTTTCACAAACGTTTCTGTTTACGACTGAATCTAGGACTCTAACTTCTTAACTGCCACTAGTAAACAAAGAGTATATTCATGGTACACATTTTTCTGGAGGATGACTTCATTTACAGGAAATGTTCTTTTAAAAATGTGAGTGACTTTTTTGCTTCCATGAGTCACAATTTCAATAGATGTTACCCTAACTGGAGCAACAGTGAGAATGCCAATGGCAGCTCCAAAGTTTTTATTTTCACCAGCAAACATTGAATGTATTTGTGTATATAGCAAATATCTTAGTTTGTTTCATTCAGATTAGCTGCAATTTATGTGGAAGTAGTTCTACGATCAGACAATCTAATTTATGGATCCTATATTCCTACTGCTATTTTCCTGGTTTTTGGACATTGACCAACAAAATCCTAGAGTAATTTTTCAAAAGTGATCATTTCCCTGGAGTTTGTTGCCATGGCCACTCTCTGGCCATGAAATGGTATTTATTCAATGAGCTTTAACTTTTATTTTAAATTCACTTTCACTCACTCTGTAGGACTGGCACAGATATAGTTGTTGATTCCCTCATTGACATGCTAGAATTATTATGGAAGAGTTCTTTGCCATCTCACCACTTTGCTTCCAAATAGCATCTATTCCTTAAATCATCATTTTAGCCTATATATCAATTCTGTGAAATTCCATAGTTTTTTTGGACTGAAAATTTTAGGGTGACACAATGGAATACTAATATATTGTCCCATGATGTATTCTGTGCTCTTGATGTTTATGATACTTGGACACCTAGTTTATAGGCTATCTTTGCTGCTTATCACGGTGCATCTTCTTGTGATGATAAAGTATGATAATCGCTATTCTAAAGGCCTTTTAACCTCTTACCTTGTCCTGTAAAGTGACAAACATTGACTATTGATAAGTACAGCTAAACTCACGGGTGAAACAATTCATATTAAAATATCCAAAGAGGTACTGTTTTTTTTTAATATCTTTCTTTAGTGCAAAGTATAAAATTTCTTCCAAATTAGACTCTGATTAAAAATTTCAAGTAGATATCCATCTAGATAAAACATGCAAACTCACTACATTTTCAAACAATGCCTAAAAATAGAAGTGAATGTAGGTTTCATATGATTGCCATACAGAGATCAAGTGAAGAAAGTGTAATATCAGATTCTGAATTAATTTTCTAGAATATTCTCAGCTTATATCTATAAAACTTATAGCACAAATTAACTTATTCCAGAAAATCTGTGTGATGCTAGGACATGTTATGGCTTTGGGGCTATTTACATTTTTAAGCATTTTGAGTCATAGTGAATATCCTCACAAGCTAGTGTAAAAATAAGATTAAGTTCAGAGCTTGGCTTTCATTTTGTTCAGTGCTTCATAACATGGATATACCAACATCTAAATGGCTTTTGTCTCTTAAAATACAAAATGTTTGAAAATATATAGTAGAAAAACAGTCAAGTAGCCATCAAACGGATTGAAAATGAAAGTACTGTTGAAGATAAAGCCAGATCAGCCTTTGATTGTCTTTTGCAAAATGTGGGTTGTGAAGCTTTTCCTGTACATGTTTACTGTACAGAACATTGCCAGCCAATATTCTTATGAAATTAACATCTCACTTATTCTCAAATGACACCTAATGTGTGACTTTCAACCTCTTTTAACTCTACATATGTTCTACCAGAAGAGATGTGGGCCTGCAGCATCCGATTAAACACACGCAACAGTGCATTTATTTAATGGGCTTCTAGCCCATTGTTCTGCCTGGGTTTGGGAAAAAGGCCTCTGAATGCAAGATATTGGACCTACATGAAGAATCATCACTTTTTACCTCACGTAAACAAAGCTTTGATCATTCAAAAGACAGAAAAATATGTCAGTTCATGGGTATGCCTTATTTTGTTGTTAGTCACCTCGTATATTACTTTGAATTGGTATTTCCTTACTTACATGGTGCTCTCATCTAACTCTCATAATCTCAATCAATATCTGTTGAGTGTGTCTCTTGTTTTCTCTGTTAAACTCTGCTAAATTCCTTGTGCTGGAATGTTAGCATTGGTCCTGTGCACGGCAGTATGAAAACAAAGAAACTTCAGTAAATAAAAGAAAGTCAAGTAACATTTACATTTACCTGAGATTTTACATAATGAAAATTTGTAAAAAATGGTGAAGTACATTCATGTATAACTTCAAAAAGCAGATAGGGAAAAAAAAAGAAAAATTAGATTTTTTGCATTTGTACTAGGTGATATAGTTGGACAGTCCAATTTCTAGACCTTTAATTCTAGAAAATCTCCATTCTATAAAAACACACAGCTATACTATTTCATTTTATTATTTCATTTTTGATTCTATACAATTTGTTACAGTGTCTCCATGTGGAAAATAACATCTTGAACTGAATACAATAAAACAAGTTATGATTAAGTTCAACCAGTTCTAATTTGTACATTTCAGGGCAAGTTAGTTGTAATGAGACTATCTTAGAATACATAGGTATGCATATCCTAAATGCACCTAGAAAAAATCCTGAACACCAGGGAATGTCCTTGATGATAGACAGCAAGTCTAGTTCCAGTATCTTTCTTTTAGGACAGGAGTAGGCAATTGCCTACTCAGAACAAGCCCCTCTGTTCTTCAAGAGTATTCTAGGTCTTCAAATCACAATTTCTTACTGTCGGTTCCAAAGTATGCTAGCTCATACACATATACTCACCTTACTGTCAGTTCCAAAGTATGATAACTCTAGACTTCAACCATTTCATATGGTCTGAGTCTTAAATTGGGGTAATAAGCGATGGTCAACAGGGCATCTCAGCTTCTGTTTTTCCAGCTGATCCATATTCAGACAGTCAAAGAGTCCAGTTCTCCTCTATGAAACTAATGCCGTATCTCCCTTAAACTTCAGTGATGGTAGTAGAAGGTGTTGAAAATCAGTTCCGTATGCTAAAATTGTCAAACTGGTAATGAAATATGTATCTTCATCTCAAATCAGTTGATGACATAATTATATTCTAATAGCAATAATGTTAAACAGTTACCAGAGATTCACGATATCACTGATACAAAGCACAACTACATTGTCATTTACTGGTATTTAAGCAGCATATACTAGAATTAAGGAAGCCAAAACCTTCCTTAATTCTAACATTAAGTTAAGTGGCTCTGAGCCATATGTTTATTTCACTTTGTGCACATGATGTTTGCTTTCTTCTTAGGTTTCCTTTCTTGAGATGACTTCTCTATCTTTTAACCATAACTAAATCTCCATCTGGACACGTTCCTATGCAATCTGATTTAGGTGGACCTGATTCTGCAAGGGGCTTAGATCAGATGATCGTTAAAGGTCCCTTCCAACCGCTACCATTCTATGATTCTATGATCTTGAAAATGAATTTGATTAAATCCAATTACTTGACATTGTCAACTGATGTCCCCAAATGCCTCTTTGCTGACTACAACTTTCTATGGGCTTCTAAGCAGTGGAGCTGAACTATTTATACCTTAACTCATGTTCTGTGTTCTCCATAACTACATCTTCTCCAAAATCATTATTAAAATAAAAAATTGTTTAGAAGGATGGATTTTATTCCCTTTCAAGCTGTTACATTAATGAAACTGAATTATTTTCTTAAAAAATTATATCTCATCCACATTACCTTATCATGCATTTCACAACTATTTAGGAGTTGTATTAATTACTCTTGAAGTAAATTTGAAATTAAAAGTAGTTCTAGGTGAAAATTACACTGCCTCAAGATGTTAAAATTATTTTAGATACAGTTTGCTAGTCACTAGTCAAATATTTTTAAACAATGTCTTTATGATCTATGATTCTATGATACTGGGTGATTTTTGGAGGTGAAACTAGAAACTTTTTTAATTCCAAAAATTTATCGAAACAGCATTTAATTTGTCAAGACAATCCATAGTCCTATTCTTCTACATTAGACCAACTTAAATATCAAACCTTAGTGATACAAAATCAACTGAAAATCCACTGGAATATAATTTCTTTATTTAGACTAACATTTCTATTTTCTTACTCTGATAGATGTGAGAAATTTAACATCAATTAAGAAATGTAGCAACAAAATCGTGATTTTTAAAATTATAAATTATAAACCTTCCAACCAGTGCTTTCTGTTGAGTCCTGTTGCATGTTAGTGAGGTGTATACTCACATCATCACTTAATATAATCAGAGAAGGGCAAGCCAAGTGAAGGAGTCCCAAAATGTCAGAGTTAAATGATGGCACCAGAAATAAATGAGACTGTATTGAATATAAGTAAAATTGACAGAAGAGTAGAATAAAGATTCCTTTGTGCCTCCACCAGTTCAGCACCATCCCGGAGATAAGAACCGAAGCAAGCCTTCAGCATAAAGCTGGAGAAATCACAGGGATGCTCTAGTGTCTGACAACTAGAAGGAAACACTGGGTACCTTCTGCCAGCCAGAGCTGAAAGAGCATTCCGTGCTGTATCCTTCCCTGCTAGTCATTGCCTGCAGGCATCACAGACTGTCTGAATGTATGTAAATAGATCTCATTCTTGAAGTTGACAGAAAATGAAGCTTTCTATAAAGATTGCTCATATTTCATAAAAAGGAAACTTATGGTCATTTTACTTCCCTCAAAGAATGGAAAATGGCATTATAGGACTTTATATTTGATCCATTGTTCCTTGTGACACACTATTTTCTGTCTGTTTTACAGAACACACACACATAAACACACACACCAAGTGTATGTGTGTATGCATATATTTACACG
Source organism: Colius striatus (assembly GCF_028858725.1). Classification (NCBI taxonomy): domain Eukaryota; kingdom Metazoa; phylum Chordata; class Aves; order Coliiformes; family Coliidae; genus Colius; species Colius striatus. The sequence continues at coordinate 77,546,454 of NC_084762.1, read as the reverse complement.
CATATATATTGCCTATTGCATTGCACTGCATTTACATGCAGACATATAGAATTTTTACAATATTTTTAAATTAAAAAATAATTTTATCAAAACAATACTGCTGTAATGTCATCACATTCTTTTAATCTTAAACCCTTTTCTTTGATTTTACAATGTCAAGTTTGATCTTGCACAGGCAGTATATTGCTTCTTTCTGTGAACTGTCCTCCTATCTACTGCCTAAGCTGTTGTTCTACACTTGTAATCATGTTGTTTGAGTGCCTTATGTATTCTAAAAATAACCATAATAGGAGTTACATGTAAGTGCAAGGTGAGAAGTGATGAACAGGACAGCAGCACAGCACAACTGATCATACTGGATGTAAGTGGGAGACCAGGCCATGCTGCGCAACAGTAAATGATTATTATTACTACCATTTATGAAGAACCCCAAGGTGTCAGAGGCACTTCAAAGTACTCACAAAGAGATATATTCCCTCCTTTCAAGAGTTTGTAATCTAGAAACATTGCCAGACTGTTTCTTCTTGTCTCATAGGAGTAAAACAAAATAGAGAATGATGAATTAAGTGCTTCATTGTATTGGATCATGCTTAAGCCTATACTGGAACAACCAAGTTTATTCTATTTCCTCCTAATTTGTAATACATTTTGCCACTAATGAAAGAGCCATACCAGCAGTTTGAGACTTGTTGAAACTCAGCTTGCAAGATATCAGTGTTTAAACTCACTTGCATGACTACAACTTGCAAATGAACTTGAAAGAATGTAAATCGATTTTACATGCTCATCACAACTTGAACTGAGTCAAACTTTCTTTTCCTGGAGTCGTTTTTTCCAAGTGAAACGTCTAGCAAAACTTTCCTTTGGATCCCTGCCAACTGCCTACACTTGTCTACAAGTGTGTCCTGCACTGCGAACCCATGAACAATGGAAGTTCAGAAGTTTCCACAAACAAAACTAATCCATCATTTCCACTGCAACAGAAAGTACCCTTCATAAAAGAGAACAGTAAACAGTTCCTGGAGAATATTCCCTTCCACAGAATTAGTTCATCAATTCCTTTCCCAAGCACACACAGCCCTAACCAACTTCTGCCCTGCAATGCTGACCTTAACATTAAACAATACCACAGCTGGACTGTATAGAGTTCTTTGGAAGTTATGTTATACAGAGATACCATACAACTGAAGGTCAACCAAGGTGAGCACAAAGACAAGAATCTGGTGTAGGACAATAATTAAAAATCTGTACTATATGATTTAAATCCTCTATATTACCATATTACATGATATTCATCAAAGGTGCATGACCTTTTTCCACTATGGTACTTTGCTTTCTGTGCTCCTAGATAGACATAAAGATAAACTCTAACAGCCAAAGGAGATCAAGAATTACATCTGACTCTTCTGAAGTTACTGGAATCCCTGCCATTTATTTCAGTGAGATCACGGTCTCACCTTCTACATTAACGATATAAAATTATTTCAGGGGGATTTATTCTGGGTTAAAGTTCTATCACATTCTTAATGAGAATGGGCTGTTTTCTGTCAAAATAACATCTATATCAAATCATAATAGAATATTTTCTTTTTCTAGAGATTGATTTGTAGTCTGTTTTTTTCATCTATTTTTTTTCCTATTCTACAAGCCTTGAAAAAAGTGAAAAGGCAGCCTATTGACATACAGTGTTGAAAAGTGAAACAACTTCAAAAGCACATTTCCATTCTGAAATTGGAAGTAACCTTTAAAACAAATATACTTGAACAAGATTAGAAAGAAATGAAAATATTTGTCTCCCCTTGTTAATTTATTTTGTGCATATAATAAACTGGGTTTATAGTCAGTTTTTACTTTTTTCAGGGAAAACAAGGTTTATTTTCCAAGATTACAAGACAGAGTGATCATGTAAATCTCAGAAACTTTGATGGGAATTCGAGTGCATGCTTACCATTAGACAGTAGAAAGCAGTGATTTTGGCGCATTATGCATATAGTTGACACTGAGAAGACTGTAGGTGAATGTGCAAGGAGAAGCAGAAAGAAAAACGCTGCTCTTAGGTCCCAGTCATTTGCCTCCAAATATCGTGATAAAATCTGATTTTCTCTGCAGATTATTTTTTTTCCCATTTTTTCTCAGTCACAGCAGAAACTTGGAATTTCTATTCAAAATCAAAGTAGAAGATTTTTATTTTTATTTCTGTTCCAGAGAATATGGAAAATTCTATGTGAAACTGAACTGGAATGCAGTCTCTGAGCTTTCTGGCTTTTTTATGACTTACCTTGCTTCTGGGTTCTCTGTAGTGAAAATGGGAAGGTGAATCATTAAAACTGTGCCTCCTCTTGACTCTAGATCTAGCAGATAAATTGGAAACAAAGTCACAGCCTGAGCCAGACCTTCCAGGCAGCTATGGTAGCACTGTCAGACCAGTGCCTTGAAGGCAAGACCATCTGATCCAGGACACATGAAAGCACTAAGGCCCTCATGCTTATACATGATGAAGTCTTCCAGATGTCAAGGTCAGGTCATTAGGCAGTAGTAGTGCTGTCCATTTGTGGGATCCAGTTTCCAGTTTTGGAAGAGTTTCTTAGAAATAGTAAGTTAAAACACAGGAACATGGAAGCTGCGGACCACCAGCAGATGGCAAAATAAGATGCCCTGTGGGCTGCCAGGAAACTCTTCTTGGGTTTCCTTGGAAACCCCTTTGACAAACTAAGGAGTCATAAGAAATATTGTAATTTTGCAATGTTGAGGGGAGGTTTTTTTTAGGGAAAATCTACTAGGGAAAGTCTACTAGGGAAAATCTACTACCTTGAAAGAATTAGTTCCCAAAGGCATGAGAGAAAATAAATTGAAAAGCTGGATTTTGCTCCAGGTTTGTGTTGTACACGTGTGTGATGATAGAACACAGTAGTGTGTATGTGTAGGGAGTGGATGGTGTCAAACAATGTTATAACATTTTTCATCATTTTCAGATAATCCTTATTTATAGGTAATGAATGTCAGTAAGATGTTGTCGCTTCACTTTTTTTTATGAAAGGAGCAGGGATACTTCCAAAGTTTATGTGCTCAAAACAGCACCTAAAGGGGAATTTGCAGTCAATCAGGTGAGGTAAACTGCAGGCTCCAGGTCACACCTTCCAAGTGTGATCCTGTAGTAATTACTGGCAATTTTTGTATCTATTTCTGTAGTATTTATCAATAGATTTAATATGTCAAAAAGAAAGTACATATTGCTGCCTTTGATTATAGTAATAGCAAGACCTGCATCTACTTTTCTTCCAAAATTTCCCATGTGGAAATTCAGTACTTGTTCGGTCTAGTAGTAATGCAATACAGGATTTTATTAAAAGAATTGAATGTGACTGTCAACTGACAGAGCAGTAGTATTGGATATCTTGTGCTGGAAAGTAGAAATAATGCTGCATGGGAAATATCAATATGGATTAATCTATGGGCCATGGATTTGACCATTTATTAAATTGGTTTTAGTTGTGTAATGTATATTAAAGTGAGATAAATTCACAATTCACATTTCATTGATTTAGCTCAGTTCAATTGAGAATTTGTGGTGTTGTTTTGTGTGTTTATATTTGACTGTTTCTTCCTAGAAGCTTAATCAGTGTAAGCTAACATAGCCAATACAGCCTGCTGTGAATGCTTGGATCTTTAATACTGTACCATAAGCCACACAACTGAGGTAGAAAATTTACTGCTGGCTAGAAAAATAAAAATAACCTCTCTTCAAGATTATGAAGTACATTTCAAAAAGAACTCCAGCTGGTACTATAGCTAGTTGGTTGGTATATTAGACATAGAAAAACATAGTTGTGTGCACAGAAAACTGTGCACTTACGAAAGTTATAGCATGCAAATCAGGAACAGTAATACCTTTCAGTAGTTAGATGCATGTATTAAAACTAGTGGCTCTCATCATCCACATACTGACCATTTGTGTAACATCTATGGACTTGAACACATTTCAAGGAAGCCTTTAACTTGACTTGGTAGAAAGTCCTTGAAAAAAATTAATGCAGTGATTATTGTTAGGTTTTTTTTACTGTTGAATACTTATTGTTCGTTTAATGGGCTAAAGTACTGTTGATTTGTATCTTATATTAAATATACTAGTTTATAACAAAGAATGTATTTTATTATGCATAACAATGAAATATTAAAAGTCATGAGAATTTGTGTCCCTTGAAAACATAATTTTATTTTGCAATTCTTTATCTATCAATAGACATTTTGATACTGAATGACAATATGTAATACCTTTACAGAAATTGCTTACAGACTTAGTCAGTTTTAACATAGTATGGTAGAAATAAAGTGATGCAGAAACAAAGAATTGTACCTGTCCACACTAACAAAAACACGTTTTGGAGAAGCAAAAAAATGTGACTACTCTACTCAGCTAACTTTGCGTTCACAGTAATGGGGCTATTTACCATTGAAAAATCAATGGTTCTCATAGTCATTTTTGTAATAAACAGGGATTTCATTTTAAGAAGGCTTTGTAGTTCAACTATGTATTTAAATTATTCTATGGAATATCCATAGATTAGCAGCAAGATTGTACAAAGAAATAATGACAGCATAACTGCCAAATTGATACCCAGCTCAGTGGCTTTTGTGCCTACTTGTATTGTGCAATGCCTCAAGTTATATATTTGATCAATTGCTGTGAATCAATGGGTTGAACCCGATTACTTTTCCTAGTAACTGGAAGGTGATATTCAGAAGTAGATGGAACTCTGATTAACACACCAGAACCTAGAAGCTCTTCTATAGCAGCCTATAGACTTTATAGCATAGCACTTGGTGTGCATCTGTTTCCATCTTTTTAAAATACAGAAATTCCCAAATAAATTGTGCCCAAGGCACAAAGGGTGGGTGTCAGAATGAAGACCAGGAAAAGGATAGTAAGGGGATGGGATATACACAGAGAAAAATTCTAGCACAAAGGTAAGAGAATAAAGTATCTTAATGTGGGAGAAGAGGAAGGGTAAGGATATATCTAGAAACCTGAGAAGTAAGTAACTAAAGGAGCTGCAAAGAGTTTGCAAATTATAGAGGAGTGGGGAAGTTGGTAGCCACTGTACTTAGCAGAACAAAGGCACCCCAGGGTGCACAGTAGGCTTGACCTATGGAAGTAATGCACTATGCAACCCTCTTGTTGGTGAAACAACAACTGTAATAAAGGATTATTTTCTCCAGCACTCAAAAGCTTGCCACATAGTACAGCCTTTGACTGATAGCAAAATTAAATTAATATGAAATAATCTTGAAATTACAAAGCTTTCTAGAAAGGCCTTTGATTCTATACATGACTCAAGGAAACATAATTTTAAAGTAAATGTCTAAAACTGAAATTAAATAGATTAAGTTGGAAAATCCACCTAACCATAGCTACTGCCACTTTGCTATAGATGTTTTCCAATATTACCCAGTCTTCACATACTGCAATTACAGGCTTTGAAGAAATGTTTATAACAATGGAAAACTGCAGATAAAATTGACTTCCTTCAAAGTACTTTTTGCTCTATTTCTGTGATAAAGTTCTGTGTAGACTAGCAAGGAATGATCTTCCTGTATTTCTGGAAATTTGTTCATGATTATAGTGATAATGTTCATAATGACGTATTTTCCTTTTCTACCTTTCCTTTGCTAATCTCTTCCTTTTAAGTTTATGTATAGATGGATCCTGGGGACAGTAGAAGTGGAAAATACTGTGAGAGTCCAACTCTGCAGCAGGAGTTGTCTGTTAATGATCTATATGTCCTTCTTATTGGCCTACTGTTATCAAGTAAGAGATGGAAAATACTGGTTTTACTCTCTCTTTTTTGGGTGGAAGTGATTGTTGGGTTTTTTCCCCTACTCTTTTCTTTCTTTCATTGCATTTTATTTTATTTCACCAAGATTTTTAGCACTGACATTTTAAAGAACTAGAAAAAGCCTTGTTATTCATTGTGTCTTCCTCTGAGCACAGGAAAGATTTTCTGGGAAGACTCATGCTATATTTCCAGTTAGCAGGTGTTAAGTAAGTATACCAGAGGTAACTCCATTTTCTTACATTATGACATGTTTTGTCAAATCATCCAGCACAAACAAATCTTTCCTAGCTGGTATCAGCACCTGATAGTAAAGAGTGTGCACTACCATGCAGCACTCGGCTGTCTTATTGCTTGCTTCTGTGCTTACTTTTTCTCTTTCTTTGACAGATCTAACTCTCAGCTGAAGGTAATATTTAAATAAGAAGCTTCCAAGCCCTGTTTCATGTCAAGTCTGTTTGGTACTGCACTAAAGCTTCAAGATTTTAAAGGTGAGTCTAGAGGGCCTTGCTTCCCTCACTTTCACTACCTGACAAACAGCTGGTTGCAATTCCATTTTAAAATCAACGTTAAAGAAGCACTGACTTACTAGGTATAATATGTATAGCTTTTCTAACATTCAGTACTTTTCTTGTGATTCTAACTTCAATATCCATGAGTCAAAGGTATCAGAACACTAGGCATGGCATTAATCCATTCTTCTGAGTGTAATTGGTATTCATGATTTAGTGCGTGAAACCTAAGAACACACTTTTACCTCCTGTTCCTGTTACTGTCCTTTTTGGACATGAATTTCATTTAATTTAAGTTTCATATATGATACAGTAGCATATATGGAAGGCAAACCATGTATTTATTATGCTTATATCCAAACTCTTTTATGTGATAATTACTCTAGTATAATAAAAAAAGAAGAAAAATAGAAGACCTCAGAGTGAATTTTTTCCTCACCTTGCACGTGAATTATTTTATATATATTTCTGAAATAACAAATTGAAAAAAATAATGAAATCAAGCCATTCATCAAATTCACAAAGATGCAAACAAGACAGAAGGAAGACACAATAAGGTAACTTTTACAGTATTACAATAGTACCTCTAGTATTAGCACTTACAGATGGAGTCAAAAAACAGGTTCATCCGAAGTGCTAATTTTCAAAGTCCAAAGAAAATAACTTTTCTTTAGTTTAACATTCCAGCAAATTTTGAGAAACTAAGCTATACTGTATGTAAGTGTGAAGAAGTAGTTTAATCTTTTGTCCCCTCAGCATTGCATAACCATTTCTTGTTTTGAACAGAGAAGTAGGGCAACATAAAATAGTGCACAGAAATCTACTATACATTCCATGATCTGGTGAACCAACTCACTATGGTAGAAGGATAAGCAAGATGAGCCACTTGACATGGAAGGCAAATAATTTGAAGAACTGGTTGTTAACAAAGCAACAATATACACCTTTAAATCACTACTTGATGTCTTAAACCAATATATATAGCATCTAAATATTCAATAGGAGTACTCAGTACTATTGTATGTTTTGGAAGCTTTCATCATATGTAGAACTGGAGATCTCAGTCTAGGTTCCAAACACACAAATGTATTTTCCATGTGCTCCTGCAAATTCCACTGACTTGATTAAGACAAAACTAATTCTTCACTTGATATTTCAGCCTTGTTTAAATAAAGTCAGGGCACAATAATTTGGAAAGTACCTCTAGGCTAAACACAATCCTTGCCCACACAAGCCAGAGGAGAAAAGGATACCATTGACTTCCAAGCTGGCTACCTTCTGAAGAAACATTTCCATTTGGGAACAGAATTAACTATTCTTTTTATTACAAAAAACTTCCTAAGTGTATGAATGAGAAGTAACAGACATTTTCAATCCCACAATTTAATCTCTTGAAAAAATGGGTAGATCCACTAGGATAACTGCCAGTTACTTAAAATCTTGAACAAAAAAATTATGTCTTAGAAGCTATCAGTATATAGAAGAATGCATCCAAAAGTTTCTCTCCTGACATCATTTTCATTTGCTTTGTAGAGATATGACTAAATTCTTCTGTTTCTATCTGGACTGGAAATTTCAGAATGTTTATTTCTGAACAAAATCTGTTGATAGTATCATGTCTTGAAACCGTGACAGATAAAAGGATTGTCTCTGATGAGAAGAGCTAACTAGATCTCCTTGTTTGCTCAGTCTTTGGTCCCTTTATTGACTTATTTAACAAAATTATCAAGCAAACAGTTTCCATTATGTGTACAATCTCTTGGTAACTATACTAATCACAAATTCAACTTTAAAACAGTCATCTGCCCTAATCCACATTAAATCTGAACCTTTTAGCTATTTCTTTGAACTGTTCTATACTGAATAATAACTGGACACAAGTGCCATATAGCCTATGTCCTCAGATTTTTGAAGTTATTTTCATATTTTGTTCCTATATCAGAGAATCATAGAACAGCCAACAGAAAAAATTAATCCAGCCACAGTACTGACTATGCAGACAATTTTGTGAATGCCAAAGAAAAGAAAATTTAGTGTATTTAAAGGTATTTCTCTTTTTAGAGGAAATGAACTAGTAAACAGTCTTAACCTTTGCTTGGTAGCTAAATGCAGTAATGTCCCATTTCTAATGTTTGTGTTATCTAAGGAAAAAAATGGAGAGGAGTTATTTAGAAAGCCTCATTACAAGTGATTTATTTACCAACCTGCAAATGTATAAATACCTTACCTGTAAGTCTCAGCTGTACAAAGGCTATTAGCTAAAAATGTGTGCTTAGATGTAACATAGGTTTTTTAAAAGCTGCATCCTTAAATGCATTATTTACATAAATGGAGTCCAACTTATAAAACAGTGATGTCTATAGAGCTCATGATTCTTGGGCATTTTGTGTAGGTAATAAGTCAGGTGCACAGTGTCTGAACAACATATGCATTCTTCAGAAAGTATTCCCATTTGGAGAAGAGGATTGAAAATATTCTCTCATTCTTGGAAAGCTGTTTTCAATATACTAAGGAGATCTTAATGTAAGTGTTCTGTCAGAAGCCTTTGAAGAGTCACCAAAAGGTAGACTGATCAATAAATAGGATAGCAAACTAATTAATAAAATCTTTTAATATCAGCTACAGAATTTAAAATGAAATAGTTTTGTCTGTATGTACGGTTATATACTGAGCAGTTGGAGAACGAGATTAATATAGGCTGTATATATAGCACATATATGTAGGGCGTTATATAGCACATATAAGTGCTATATAAGCACTACATATGGTTTGGGGATGCATGCATATAATCCTTTAGATCTCAATATACTCTAATTATTTTGTGATCTTCACCACCATAAAACATCCAGAAAAGCAAAGATTTCAGGAAGTTGTGTTTCAGTGTTGAAGCCCTACTGCCTGTATCCTTGGGGCTGCCTCTGAATGGCATAGCTGTCTTTGATATGGCTTATTCACTCTTCAAGAGTGCTCAGATGAAGCTCAATGATGTTCAAAATACTCCAGAGACTGAAAACATTTGAAGTGACTCCAGCACTACTTCTCCCTCCACTCCTACTGTCACTAATCAGCATCTCTGAATCAGGCTCTTTTGCCTACCCACAAAGCCAGGTATCAGCTGCAAATCTTTACTGACAGTAAGTTCAAACTTGCAGTCGAATCATTTTATGAAGATTCACCTGTTAGAGGTCAACCTTCTTGTCCTTTTATATTGTATTTACAGTATTTTGTAATTTCTAACATAAATAAATTCTCTGACTCCTATGCTGGCAGATTGTCAGTGTAGCACTTGGTATTTTTTAAGTGTAGGCATTTTTCAGTAATAATCCAAAAACTACATATTTTCTGCAGCTGGTCATTCTCTAAAGATTTCAAATGGAGTGTTCAAATGTCAAGTTTCAGGTTGGCAAACTAAAGCATGAGAAGAATTTTTCCATCTTCAATTTTCTATTTAGTATGTACTTCTTTGTTACAGTTTTTTTCCGAGAGATATTAAACATTGGATTTTTAATAATATTTGAATGTAACATTCATGTTTCTACAATATCTTGTCCTGATAACTAAAATGCTTACATAGCAGAAATCTGAGGCAGAATTCTGCTCAAGAATTATCAGGTGAATTATTTGTATGATGAGGACAAGTGAGATCTGTTTCGTACTATATGGAGTGTTTTTCACTCTATTGTCCTCGTGGTCAACTATGGAATGTGATTAGTGAGAAAGAATGAAAAAGGCAAAAGAGAAAATAAACTAAGGGTTACAAAGCAAACTGTAGGAAAGATTGTTCTGATTGAGACAAAATATTTTCTTTTTCCAGAAATGTTCAGTGTGAGGCCTAAGATTTTGGATTTGCCTAGTCAAGAAAGATGGAGAAGAAAATGATGGAGAGAAGACACTGCAGATTAGAAAAAAAAATAATTAAAATCATTATTTGAAAATATTTATTGATCAACTAGGAGGGAGGAACAACCAGAAAGAAAAGAGAAAGGAGAAGTAATTATATGAGGGGAGAAATACACTGGAAAGAGGACCAAGGAGACATCAAAAGCCAGAAAAGAAAAGCCTTGTCATGTAGCAGAAGCCACCACTAAAAAGTGAAAAGTGCGTTATATAGGCAGGAGTAAAACTGCCTATAATAATAAAATGGAATGAGATAAGAAGAAATTAAATATATAGAGCCATAGAAAGATCCACATATGTGAGAAATCTACTGTTTTCAGAAGAACCACTTAGTCAAAGAGAGTAAGAGGAAATAATGAAGTACAGGCACCAGAAAGATTAAGAGTTACTTAGTCACTAAGAGCAAGAAGTGAATTTTACATAGTGGCCATATTACAGTCTGGACTGACATTGAGAAAAGATAGCAAAGAAAAATTAAAGGAGAAGTTTTTCTTTAAGGGGGAAAAGGTAGAAGCCTGCACAATATTTCTGAGGAGGTTCCCTTTAATTAACAAATTTAGGAAGATCACAGAAGCATGAAAAGAGAAAAGATATGACAGATTTAGGTATGGAACTAGATATCAGCCTAGAGTCGTGTTCACAAGTGAGAAAACTGTTAAGATTGCAGGGGAGAAATAAATCTTTTCAACTACCCCCAGAAAACACTGGGAGGGAAGAATAGCCAGGCTGGTTAGAGAAGAGAATTATTGATATGGAAATGGAGCAGTGGCCACAAGCATACATCAAAATGATGAATAAAAAGAAATTAGGCTGAATTTGCAATGGTGAGGCATCCCTATGGAGCATCTGATGAGATTTACAACTCTCTTTGCAGACGAAGATAGCCCTGGCAAGGAAATGAATACCTGAATGGATTCAGTTTGTACAGAAATCCACTGACAGCAAGAGGGTACAGAATCCCTCAGACAGTATCTGAGAACGTCTGAGGGATAAAGTATGGCTATTTTTCGATTATGAGTATGTTACAGTTCAAAAGTGCAAAGTCTTCCTTTCTAACTTTATTTCTGATACTGCACATTAAAGAGAATTATAGTTCTGTCTGAGAGGTTTCCTTGGCTTGTCACCCAGCTCCAGCAAAAGGCAAGTGTGCACAAAGCCATAGTCCACTCCAGCAAGGCTGGTGAAGAGTCTGGAGAACAAGTCTTATGAAGAGCAGCTGAGTGAACTGACATTGTTTAGTCTGGAGAAAAGGAGGCTGAGGGGAGATATGATCACTCTTTACAGCAACTGAAAGGAGATTGTATCGAGGTGGGTGTTGGTCTCTTCTCCCAAGTAGCAAGTGATAGGACAAGAGGAAATGGCCTCAAGTTGTGCTAGGGAAGGTTTAGATTGAATGTGAGGAAAAACTTCTTTACTGAAAAAGTTATCAAGCACTGAAAAAGGCTGCCCAGAGAAGCTGTTGAGTTACTACATCTGGAGATATTTAAAAGACGTGTAGATGTGGCACCTAGGGACATGGTTTAAGGATGGATATGGAGCTTCTGGGTTAATGGTTGGATTCAGTGATCTTAAAGGTCTTTTCCAACTGATATGATTCTATTATTCTAAGGCAGTGTCAGAGCTCTCCGTGTCTGGTATGAAAAAGTGGGCAAAAATCAGACACCTGCAGGAAGAGTAAGACCTGGTGCAGAGAGCAGGGAGCAGCTTGCCTTTCGGATGGGTAGGAGTGTACATACTGCTAGAAAATAATGTGCAGATCACTGGAGGCCTGGGGAAAACAAATTGCCCAGGAACTGGGAGAATTCACACTGCCCTTCAGTAGGTGAGCTGATGGCTGTAAATAAGCAGTTAATTTTTAGTATGGTAAATAAATGCTTTGGGCAATTCCTAAAGCTTTGGGAGTCTCTTTACTGTCTCCTCTCCTGTAACTTTGTGAACATGTTATCCATGATACCTATGAAAATGTATGTCAGCAAGTGAAAATTCTGAATTAAAAAAAACCCCAATAAATTATTATTACCACCAAAAGTTTATGCATGCAAAAATAAATCAAAAATCCACCATTCTGGGACACAGCCTACTGTGGGTTTTTTAGGTCCCTGATGGAGGCCATGAATTTCAACAAAGTCTTAAAATAAAGGTAAGTTAATATGGGTGTTATGGGTGAAGTTGCAATTTGATAGACAACCACAATGAAAATAAATACAAATTAAAATAAATGAAAATAGATATTAAAAAAATGCTGTTAAGGAGCATATGTTTAAATATAAACAGAACTTTATGGCACTGTACTGAAAGAAAATGTTTGTATTGGAAAAAATTAAATAATAAAGAGAATGTGCAGACAGGAGGATGTTGCATATTGATAATGTGGACATGGGCATTAGATGGGGGATTTTGGAGATAAGGAAGCTGCATTTAAAACTTTCCCATGGCAATCTTAACCAGAGAATTTGAATCCTGTCCTCATCAAAGTACCACCAGTTGACTTTCGGCAGATTTTTTCATGAAGGTAATATGTCAATAGGTATTATTATTTTGACTTAGTTATTATAAACAAAAAAATCATTAAACAAAATTTAAGAAGAAAGCGAACTCTCGTAAATTCACTCTTCTTTTGCACCAAGGGTGGCAGAATACCGTGTAAAATTCAGCAAGCTTTCAGAATACTAAATGTACCTTTAATATTTTTCTGCACATCAAAACTTATACTCTCAATGTTTCCAAGTAGATTCCATATTTACCTTTTCAGCATTATATATTTAGAATACAGATAATTTTAAGAAAAAATAAACTCAAAACAGCTCTTAGAAGTTCAATATTAGTCTTTTGCAGGTAATAAGTATGTAAATAATATATTTTGGAAATGTGTAGGTAAATTTAAAAATATATGTGCAAATATATGTGTATCTATACCTGTATGATCACTTTTTTGATGAATGAGCTTTAATCCATGCAGTATGTATTGGTATTTTTCATTTTATTTAATTTTAATTCATTTATTCATAGTTTTAACCTTTGTAAGAACATCAGTTATTTAAATGAGTAGAAGGTAAACTACATCAACAAAACTGCAGTATTTAATGTTGAAGATAACTGACATGCATGAAGTCATTGTATTAAAATATTGTTTTTCCCATTGTTTAGCACAGATGGTGCTGGTAATTAATATTGTGCTATTTTTTTCATCACGGGATTCCCTGATTACAAAATTCATGCAGTATGTAATAAACTGCTACATTACACTGTATGAATAAATGATTTATGATTTATATATTTATTAATGAGAAACCCAGTATCCAAGATACAAATTCTGCAATATTTCAAAACTTCTTACGAAGTTTTGGGGTTTTTTAGATATACTTTTATGAAATCCATAATTTATGAAATACTGTATACTACCACGCAGAACCTGTATACTTCTGTCTTTCCTAAAGGCCCTATCTAATTGTTGATGATCACAAACAAGCTCATTAGAAAATGCACATCAGCAATGAAGATTTCTTTAAGGGCGTTCTGATACTTTATTCAGAGGGTATTATAAGTACAGTTAGGAATCAGTTCTTCTCTCTTTAGCATATAAGGGTAAACATTATATCCTATGCACTGTCTATTTCATGGATTTGATTAATTGGATCATACTTCTAAAGCACTCATTGGAATCAAAGCATGTATTCTAGAAACTGCTTTCTAAATAGGAGCATTTAAACATACTTAGATATGACTACCTAAAGTTACACCATCGTTCCTTGCTGGTGTGCATTTTTAAATTTTAGAGCATTTTGCACTGTCAGAAAAATGTTCATGGGTAGTATGAGCATCTGACAAGAAAATGCAATTGTCCTGTTGTAGGGTCTTATTCGCAAAACCTCTAGTCTGCAGAATGCTGAGCGTTTTCTCCTGATGCAGATACCTGCTTTAGTCTATGCACTCCTTTTCCAAACTACTCACTGATTGAGTAATGGTAGCAAACTTGTTACAGACCACTTCCTCAATTGGCCCACTCCCAGTTCATCCTCTGAAACTGCAAATGTAGGTTCAGGTAGTTGGCCTGCTCTCCAGACTGGAGGAACCCCTATGCCTAAATATGTGTGGCAAGGTGGCAAGGATACACAAGGCATACAAGGTACATTAAATGTAGTTCGGCTATGTATACTTGGGAATTAGCAGTCATGGCTGGTATAAAATAAATCCTTTTACTGGTTCTGCACATAGTCCAATCAGAAGTGGGTTTTCATCATTTGCCTATAACTTCTGTTCACATACCTTTCTCTCGTGCACTTACATGGTACAGAAACACAGATTATTGACTGTATTAATAGAGGTGAAGAACCCTAGCTTTTGCACTTTCTCAACTTTTCATAAGTTTATTCTTTCCAAAAGAATATCTTCAATGTTGCTTTTCTCAGAATGAGTACTTTTCACCTCCTATGTTTCAGTAAAGTTGCTTTCATCTCCTGACCTGATCTGGGGAAAACAAAAACTTTGTCTGTGCTACTCACTTTGAGAATGAAGGGAAAAAATGTGTCCCTCTTACCTAAAATAGAACTACTGTGATCCCTGAAGTGGATGTAAATCCATTCCATAAGAATTACACGTGTGGACACATTAGTCTAGACGTGGTCGGGATTGTAGGCTAGAGCAGCAAGAATTATATGAATTTTCCATGTTCAGTCTGTATTTGAGCCCCAGTAGGTGAACTGCTGAATCAAGATGCCCTTATGCTTTTTTAAGACCCAAAAGAGGCAAACTCTTAACTAAATCTTTTCCATCAAAGTTTCGATGTTTTGAGCTTGTGTGGACTGTATTTCAATTCATTCACATGCAGTTCAGGGCTGGCATTTTAAAGCAAAAGATCTAGATACTCAACATGACTTTTGAATAGAGCAGAAAATTGAATTAAAACGTCCATATCAAAGAAAGATAAGGACACTTTTGTCTTCTGAGTTAAGATGTCTAAGTCCTAAGTAACAGCAACTACCTAGTACATAATATACAAGCTTCAGGAACTGTGTATCTTAAAACAGTTTGGGGTTTTTTTATGAGCAAAATCGTAATAACATACTGCAGAAATCAGTAATTTCCTGTATGAACACATTCACTTAAAAATATATATTTAAGGAAATTGTTGGATATAGTTTCTATTTCCAGTTTTTGTTCTCAACATACTTCTTTCTGAAGGTATGTGAAGATGCCTATAAACCATGAATGAATACCATAATTAATAATTGCACTTAATCATTAATAATAATGTAATAGATAATTTGAATGTACATTTATACTATACTACCTGCTGTCACCTTTAAAGCACACATTTATTTTAAAAATCAATACCTTTTAGCTACTGTAACTTTTATACTAAATTTAAACCAAATTGAGTACTGCTGGGTATTTACATTGTCATCAGGCATTTTACAGATTTCTCTCAAGGTTTCTCTAGTGGTATGCATCACTAATACAGGGAGGACAAAATGATGTAATTAGAATGTTATTTGTAAGTAAATGCAAGTTCAGTTTAAAAATGTGAAATTGTTTTCCTGTTTAAATAAATATCCATCATATGATACATTTTACAATCTAAAAATGACTGTATGTTTTACAATCTAAAAATGATTATAACAGTGTTGAGTTTTATCATGTCTCTGGGATTTTTGTTCACACATATACAACGTATATATCTGTGGGGGCTATTTAAAGTTTTCAAATTTGTTAGGCTTGTATAGCATTAATTAGTACACTTGAATGCAGACTATGTATCTAAACCCTAAACTTTTTGGGGAGAAAAGCATTATTTCAAAACAAACTTGTACTGGTACAGTATTTATGTTTCACTGCATGGAAAACAGCAGGTTTTAAAAAGAAACACTTATCATGAAGCAATTAATCCAGCCTGTTAACTTTTTAATGGAAAGATGTTACAAGAAGTGTAATAGTATTTTCACTTGTAAACTATCTTGCAATTCTCAGTTCTCTATTAAATATTACTGTAACGTAAAATATTGTATGTTTCAGATTGCAACAAAACGATTTATGAAAGAGCAAATAATTCCTGTAAACAAAGCAATAACAAAACTCATTCTGATCACTGAGACTCTTCTTAAGTGGAAAATTAGTTGCTTAGGATTTCAGCTTTCTATGGGATTTTTCTTTACTGGTTTCTGCTTGAAAATGTTTAATAAATGTGGGAGGTGAATGTGTAAATATCCAGCTTTAAGCTAGTATAATAATCTTTCTTTCAAATTCATATTTCACAAACAGTGTTGAATAGCTGCGTAAAGAATAATAGTTGAAATCACAGAGGATTTGTTTTTGAATCAGAGTCCTTGAATCACGCACTGTCTAGTCCTTAGTGTAAATGTATACGAAGGTCTGTTCATTTTCTGGTAACAGTGGAGGAATTTCAAGTGTGTAAACCAAATCTTTCTACTATGATATTTTCTCCTTTGTGAGTTTCTGCTTTGAGTAGTTGCTTTAATTCTTAGTTGTTTATATGTCTCGTTTAAATCTAGTTACATGACCATACTTGCATATTGTTCGCATGAGTAAGAATTAAAGACTATGTAAAGTATCATGAGAACAATTTCTTATGTCAAGTTGCAGGGTATTTTTGAGCCTTGTCACTGAATTCTTTGCTCATTTAAAACTCACAACGTATGTGTTTTCACTGGACACAAGTTTAATCAAGTCAGGATTACAACTAGAGATCAAAAAAGACTGTGTGGTGTAAGGCTATGTTCTTGGCAATCATTCTAAATATGCAGATCCCTCTGCTTTGTTACAACCGATTGTCAGACTGAGATCACTGTCTAATTTAAAAATCTGATGTATTTGGTCAGCACCAAATCACCAATCCAGGCTGAAATAATCTGTAATTGCAATACAGGTAAGCAAATGTGCATGTGCAAATACAGATCAGACACCTATATTTTTTAAAATTTCTCTGAGTTATCTCACAGTTTATTTATGATGGTTTATTTTTGGTATATATAGTATGATATAACATAAATGTAGGAAATCATACCACTGTAAGAAAAGACACAATGAAATCTTTGTTACTACAAGAAGATACTGCAGAATATCTGATTTGGTTAAACAAATGTACACTTTTTAACATAGATGGTCTTTATCTGGAAAATATGTGATAAGGAATTACAATACAAACAAATTAAAAGTTAATATTTTATCTAGGACCAAGCAGAAACCTAGAGCTAAAGGTAAATGATTTTTTATACTTAGAGGAATAATATTTTTAGCAATATTATTATCCTTAGAATTGGACCATTAAAACCTACTTCATTGTATTAGAATTTTCTTTGTGTTTTCTTCTCCCAAGCATCATACCTTGGCATCAATAAATAGATAATAAACTTCATTTATTACATTGAACAATTACAATTGTGATCTATGGCAATTGAAATATGTTACTATGGTGAAGTAACATTCTAAATATCTGTAAATAACCTCCTTATGGAGGAAGAACAGCACTAGAGGTATTGGTCATTTCTGCTCCAAATGAAGTGGTGAGAGTGAAACAATGATTCAGAGTGATTTCCTACTTTACCATCTACAGCTCTCATACTTTATTATTTTTAAAGTATCTACAAATATGCTGCTCTGACTGTATTTTAATCTGTATGTTGAACTTTTTACTGGGTACTCGAGTGTTTGACAGTTGCGGGAGCTATGCGTGAGGATCTAGGATAGCAAATGGCCTGAGGTCCAGCTGGATGTCCGAATATGTCCTTCCAGACACAGGTTTGCATTACTCAGTAATTAGCAACTGACTGTTTAATATTGTTAATTCATTTTTTCTTTTTAATTCATATCCTGCTTTTCAAAATTCTAAAAGCACAAATTGTGTGAGTGCCAGCAAAAAAATAATAGTAATGAGCTCATTTCCATAGCATTAGACCCATTTTCATGCTGACTGATGATAGTTTCCAAAACCAAGTTTTACTGGCAAACAGGGTCCCGCTAGCATTGTCCTTCCAAATGCCTGGAGGAAATAATCCCAGGTTTCAAATGGAAAAATAAAAAATATGCTCAGCCCTGTGTAGATTTTAGGTTTGCTTTTGTTATGAGCTGAAATGGACCACTGGAAATGTAGCTCTGGGAAAATATGAATATTTCTTTGTTAACAATTTGAAATTATTCCTTTCCTGCTCATTAGATGCCACAAATTCAGACATTTGGACTCTCCTTGCTCTCTCTCAGTGAGATAAAGAGACTTTCTGTGATTTGTCAAATGTTGGCAACTCTACAGCTTTGCTTTTTCTGTTCGCAGGCTGCAATCTGCCTCAAAGATCTGCAGTGGAAAGTTTTTCCTCTAATGATCTTTGTTTCACTGTTGAGGCATATCTGTAAACAAGCAATAGCAATGTTGTACATATGTGGCACCAACAGGGAAATATTCAATGATTGGTTCTTGTGTTTCACTTGAGCACAAAACCCACTTAGTCCAAAAAGGATCATCTTCTTTTCTGGTAGGCTGGAAACCCTCATCCATTATTTCTGGATTTGTTATTTTAGTGCCTCCCGTCACCTCCCTTTTACTGGCCAAGGACTTCCATTTTCAAGTTCTACCATCAAGTACTATTCTAGAAAGCCTATCTAAATGCATCAGGGTTTTTGTACCACTTCATTTGTATATCACTGACCAGTGAATGTTACAAAGCACTCTTTCTCTCTCAGGTTTACTCCACTCTTGCTCCTGAGTCAAACTGCTCCAGGGCCAGAGAAAATGACTGAATCTGATTATGATTCTGCTTAGCTCTCAATAAGCAACAGACTATCAAGGTGAGGACATAAAGTGCACATGGCATTCCTGGTTCCAGGAAATTATATATATTTTTCTCTGTTGGTAGCGTTAACCAAAGGTTGACTGTACTGATGGGCTTTTCATGCAAATAT
Organism: Colius striatus; assembly: GCF_028858725.1. Classification (NCBI taxonomy): domain Eukaryota; kingdom Metazoa; phylum Chordata; class Aves; order Coliiformes; family Coliidae; genus Colius; species Colius striatus. Next base: position 77,527,304 of record NC_084762.1, on the reverse strand, counting down.
TCCTTTATGAATACATTTTCCTAGGAAAAGTTATGTTTTGTCTACTTTTTCAGGCTTTTCTGGTACAATGATAAAAAAGATACATATTGTGTCCACACTGCAACTCCTATCCTTGAAAACTTTGGTTTACAATTTTCCTGATACAGACAATACCAGATCTGAGCCAGGACTCACGGCAAAAAAACACAAAACAGTTTTACACTGCAAATGAATTCAGCATTTTGCTTCTCATGTCCTTTCAGAAAGATTCTGACATTCAGCGGAAGTTATCTACAGTCCATTTACTTTGTTTTCATAGAACTAAGGAGTTCAGGATTACATATGCTTTAGTTCTCTCCCCAGGTTCCAAGGAAAATGAATGAGACAGAGAAAGGAATGGGAGAAAGCTCACTTAGCCTTGTTGATGATACTGAATATGTCAAATATTCAGCTTCTGAATATGTCAAATATTCTGCACATAGGAAAATTTCATAGTTTCTTAGACCTAAACAGTTGTCTTAGACACAATAATTATTTCTTTACTGTTTCTGCTGATAGTTTATCCTGGAGGTTAGAGTTGGAGTTAAAGGTACATTTTTATGTAGGATATAAAGTGAAAATGGAAATCTATTAATATTAAAATGAAATGTGACATCTGTCCAGATGGACTTCTTATTTCTTAATATTGAAGCCATTTGTTCCCCCATAGCTCTCTAGAAAGCTCTTGCTGCTATGTGTCCAGTACACATACATCTCATGTACAGTAGGTTATTTGTGAATGTAATCTGAGTGATCATCTCTTAGGCCAAAGATTACTTGAAGACACACATCAAGGCTCTTTTCAAAGATAGGCTCCTCTCTGTCTCTTGCAGCTGTTTGGTTAGTTGTGTGGATTGAGTTAAGATTTTGTGCTATTGTCATGGGTTTGTGTGGAGCCTCTTTTTTGCTCAGTAAGAAGAGGAGGGGGCTGCAGTACTGTCCCAGTGAGCAGTTCTCAAAACATCCTCCAGCTATGAGGTGGACCCACCTCTGGCCTGGCTGGGCCAATCTGATGCCTCTGCCATCATTATTTAAGATGAGAAATCTGTAGCAGAAGAGGAAGTGGAAGAGTGGTACAAGATGGAAGTGACCACGTAGATCCAGCAGTCAGAGAAGGAAGAAGGAGGAACACCAGACCAGAGACCTCCCTGCAGCCGTGGCAAGAACACAAGCTGTGCCCCTGCAACCAGGCTCTTAGAGGGCTGGTTGTGCTCTCCATCATTATACCACTCTGTGTTGTTTTCTGTTGATTATGTTTTTGGTCTTTATATTTTTGTTTGGTGGTCGATTAAATTATTTTTTTGTTTTCTTACCTAAGTCAAGTAGTCGAGTAGTCTTGTCTGTTTTGCACGGGACCGTAAATGGCAAGTGAGCCCTCCCTGTCCTTAGGATGTTCCAAAGGCCCTCGGTACTTATGGTTGATTGTGGTCCTTTGTCCCTAGATGGGCCCAAACCGGGACAGTTGTCCTTGCATTTGTTTTAGAATAACAAAACATCAATCCCTCTTAATGGAACCTATGGGAGGATTTTTATGGATGACTCTTCAAACCTGCTTATTCTTAAATATCTTTGTGTATATCTACAGCACTTTGTCTCTTCTTTTCTAAGGACCTCTTCTTTACAGGCTGCATTTCACAACTGATTTCTTATGCCTCCTTGCTAAGGTTAACACCCTAGACATCTAATAACATACCCACACTCATTACCAGACTTCCGGTGTAACACGAACTTTGGATTTACTCTTCATGTCTTCAGGAAGGTGACTGGGTAGACTCAAAGGCTTTCCGATGATTCTGTCAGTCTTTACAGTGTAGGTGGTGCATCTATATCTGGACAAAGAATAAAATTTGTATTCTGAATGCAATCTGACAGATTCCTATACATCTACCTACGGCATTCCATAGGATCCTGATTCATCACTCGATTGCATCTTATCCATGTTCAAATCCATAGCTTATGCTGTGGCCTATACCAAGTGGCCAACTATGCAAAGAGTGTGCATATGGGAAATTAAAAATGTTTCTAACTTCCTCAGTATAGGTGTCACTGCATAACTGCCTAAATGACCCCCAGCCCATTGCACAAAACTGGAAAGCCTAAATCAAAGAAAGTGAATATTTTTGGAAGGAGCAAAGAAATTCCTCTAAGTAAAATTTACAAATCAATTGGAAATTCATTTACAGTTGCTTTTCAGTTATAAAATTGAGGATAGATTAATGCCAGGCAGAGCAATGCATGGATAAATTGCAGTCATTTGTTCTGCACTGAATCTAGGCTTTATAGACAACGGTAATGTTTGTGTTGACCACTGAACTAATTTTTTTGGGCTACAAGTCAATCTTCTGTATGGCCAAATCAATACAGAGATTAATAACAAGGAGCTTGAGAAATTAGCATTTTTCATTCGAAAAAGATGCTGAAATGGGAACAACTGGGAGACCCCTGTGTGCTTGCAAAATCCCTTTTTCCTGCATGCTGTGACAAGTATTCATCTACACTATCATGTAACAAAATTCTCCAAAGTGTTAGTGTAGTAATTTTGTTTCCTAACTCAGTAAGAAAAAAAGCTATCTTGAATTCTATGTACGAAAAATTGTGTATATGTTTACTTGATGCAATCATCAATACAATGCATCTACATTTATAAAATAGTATAGAAACTGGCCATTTGTAGTTAAATAATTATTATAGAGTATTATTATGCACAATAAAATGAGAATATAAAAGTTTAAATATAAATATAAAGAAAGAATATGAAAGATGTTTAATTGATTGCTACTTATTTACTTATAATTTACTTTCAGCTAAAATAAGTTTAGCTTGGTTTTTTGTATGGTTTAATGATATAAATCCTAAAAGTTTGCAGTATCAATTCTTAGGAGAAGAATGTTTCTGTTGTAAAAGATCAACACTGACTGTCGTTTAAGCTTAAATATGCTTTATTTTACTAATAAAATGATACTGAAACGGAGGTGTTACTAAAGGCAATAAGGATTTTGTAATTGACTTCAAAAGAGTCAGGATTTCACTGTAACAGATTAGGAACTTCTGTGGTAATATGCAGCTCATATAATCTGTGCACTATTTTTTTTTTCTCCCAAATTTGGTTGGAAATAATTATTTTCAGTGAAAACATTGCACAATTGAAGTGTATATCTCAACCACTTTGACTATTTAGCTATTAACTTGGTATTTGTTTATTGAGACTACAGATATATGCATAAAGAACAGAATTTTATTTCTGTAGAGATTTAATTGACCTGCTAAATATACAATTTTACAGATGATTTTAAAAAACTGTATTATTTTGAATGTGGTTTCAACTATTTGTCTTAGGAGCTAATAGAGTTGAATCTGAACATGTGCTTTTTTTTTCTAAAAAGCATTTATAAACATTTTGATTTCTCTGAAACGGTGGTGTTAAAATTGTAATAGTTCACAAATATGCTCAAGTTCAGTAGTGCCTTAGAACTGTCAATCATTCTGAAGCAACTGGAAAACCTTCTTTGTTCTCTTTCTGCTATATACAAACATATCCTAATGTGATCACTAGTCATTCTTGTATGGTGCTTTTTATTGCCTGAAAATCCAAACTGGTACATTGACATTTTATTTACTTACTAGTGACATGCATTTCATAACAGGTGCTAATTTTATATGGTGAGATGGCCCAACCATGTATTAAATTCGTTGTTTTGTGTCTGAAGCAGATGTTGCCACAAATGTAATTGTTTTGCTGCGTGTCTTCTTTTTTTCTTTTTCTTTTTCTTTTTCTCTTTTTTTTTGTCATGCTGATATGTGCCTGCCAGTTGCTCTATTATGTATTTTTTAAATAAAAGAGGTCTGTCTAATAATGACAAAAAATTCTTAACAGCTAAATCTCCGTTTGCAGTCAGTATAGCAACTTTTCCCCCTCTGTTAAGTGTGAGTGTCAACATATCCTTCTACAACAGCATAAATTGCTGATTTCTAGCATATGGACATGGAATGCCAGATACATTGTGGCTTAGCTGAGGCATTAAAGAAATCTCTCGGTGATGCTGAGTGCTGCTGCTTCCTGGGGTCAAGGAAATGAAGAATAGGAATTTTGCATTAGAGAAACAAAAGGAGAAGAATATTTGGATTTTGGTAATATTTGAGAAAAAGAAGAAGAGGCAAAGTCCTAGCTCTCATTATTCCACATGCAGTGCCAGGCTGCTATGGAGTACAGCTGAGCCCTTTCAAAACGTAAGTATGATCCACAAGAGCTGCATTGAAATAACAAAACGCATTAAATGTGACATAAATGCAGAATCTCTGAATGTAGAAAGAATGCTACAAAATGCAAGTTAACTTAGTGAAAGATAAAAAGAAGATAAACTGGATTTTGGAATCATGTATTGACATTTTTAAAAGCCCTTCGTACTAGACAAAGTCTAAATATACTCTACTAAGTTTGGCTCATGTAGCTATACTAAATGGGAGCCTACAACACTGAGTACATTGTTTAAAGACTACTTCAGGACAATTTAAGAAGAGGATGATATAATCTAAATATGTGATAAAAAGAGATTACCGGTACATATAATATTCCTCACTGGCAGGCATTCCTATCATGTCATATCAAAGTCTAGCAAAATGTTGAAAGTTAGAAATGTTATCTAGCATTAGCAGGCATTTAAGGAACGTCTCTTGAATATTTCTAGCATAAAAAAGTATTTCATGTGATGTAAATGAATGGTAATTTTCTGACTTTAAAAGAGAACTGTGCCAGTACATTTCAGCATTCTGGACCCAATTCTGCAAACATGGAGATGCTTTCAATTTGCTCTGCCTGCCTTCCCGCCTTAGATGGCTGCGATTGCAGCGAAATTAATCCATTTAAAAATCTGCGGCTTAAACTTAAGGATTTTCAGTTTTTTTCCTTCTCTCTTTTTTTTTTCTTAGAATATCAATAAGTTCCAATTGAAGAGCGGATTCTTTTGCAATTCAGGCATGTGCCGGCGATAACGGGCGAGTTGGCATGAAGAGAGGCAGAGATGGATTAATTATGCAGAGAACATGGAAATTCTGCTTATCATCGGCTAGCAAAGGAGCCCAGCTCACATAATCAGCAAACGAAGGGAGAGAAAAAAATAACAATGCAATGGCACCTTCCAGCCCATCATCAGGATTTTTTCTACCCCCTTGTAATTAAAAAATAACATACACTTATAGCCCTATCTCCTGTGCAGGCAAAGAGTGGATGTCCACAAAATAATTGCACTGGGATATTAGAGCTGGGAACAGGGGCTGTCCATTCCTACTATCCCTTACTCTCTCCCTCCCTCTCTCTTATGGCCTCTCCTAGGCACTTTCTTTCTGACTGCATTCAGAATCAGATGAATGTCTCAGGTGACATCCTATCTCAGTGTCCATAAGTCCCAAACCTCACCCTTATCAAGATTGAAGCAAACATGTATATGATAAATATTTGCAGTGCTGAAGCTGTAGGGTTTTATCCTGATCACCTATGAGCTATCTGCAGAAAATCACTTTGATGAAAACCTTTCCAGTCTTTCTGAGTTACAAAATAGACTGATTGAGATTTTTTTGTTGTTGTTATTCCAATTTCACTTTTGCTCAAAGAAGATCATGTAATCTGTAAAGTTGTTTTTCTCTTTTTCATCCCATACTTTTCAGAAGACAAGGTAAAAAATAAAGAAAAACAACAGATTTATTGTTTAGAGGGAATTACGATTGTTTAACAAGATTCAGTAGCAATGTATTTGAGAGCTGTGTGACAAAAAAAAAGAAATCTGTTTCTTGTAAAAAGCCCAGATTGATTCTACATTTGTTATTGTTTATTTTACTAACTGTATACCTTACGAAAATTAAGATACAGACAATATATTTTACAATTTTGCTTCATATGCAGATGGTGTTACAAATGTGTTTTGCTTCTCTTATATTGCTCTACTATTTTGCCCATTGCTCTTCATAAGTCGTGCTCTCAGACTCCCTGAGCCACAATATCCCTCCCCTCAGACTCATTGGTCAGCAATGGAGACCAAATAGGGAGAATGAAGCCCAGAATTATGCAAGTAGGAAGGGAGAGCAGTAGGCCAGGATTATAAAGCTGGCTGTCTCTGAAAATTTAATTTATTCATTGAGTACCTCCAAAGCAGGGGACCAGTGTGGGGCGCAGTTTACACACCACTAAATGAACTCCTGGGGACTTTGATGATAACTGATTGTCTACTAAGTTTGAAAAAAAAAAATAATCCCTGTTTGGAGACAGTGATGAAGCTGGAAAAGGAAATATCTGATTCCATTGCAGAGTTATGCATGATAAATCAGTAGTAAATTTTCATCAGTATCTTTAAGAAAAGAAAAGCATTTACGAAACTGGCATCTTAAAGACATGATATTGTTCCAAACTCTGCTCTGAGGCTCCATAGTATAAATACAGAATAAATCCACTGAGCTCATTACATTGTATAATCAAAGCAATGCTAATGTATACTTGCACACGTAGCCACATATGGTTTTGGGAAAAAGTTCAACAGAGTGAAGCTTATGCTATGTGTCTCAGCAGAACAAGACCTCATCTAAAATCCTGTATTAAAATTACCTCAGTAAGGTTTCTTTATTTGTTTTAAATGAAATCAGAGTAGATCAACTCTTCTTGCACTGCAGGGATGCAGCAAGGGCATGTATGCCCCTGGAAAAATCACTCCCAGCCTGAGAGATTCCCCTGTCCCATTCTTCAGGGACAGTCCCCAGGGAACTGCCCAGAAGGGGCAGCTAGGGGCATTTAGAGTTCAGTGTTCCCATCTGGACATTTTGTGACTAGAAGATCGTCTGAGACTTTCAACTGTTCAAACCACAACAGTACTTTGGGAGTGCATGGACTCTGAGATTCAATTCCCTAAACCTGTACTTGCCTCAGTCTTTACCAGCAAGTGCTCCAGGCACACAGAAGGCAAAGACAGAGACTGGAAGAATGAAGAACTGTCTACTGTAGGAGATCAGGTTCAGAACCATCTAAAGAACTTGAACATGAAGAATTCCATGAGATACATCTTTAGTTCCACAGAGAATGGACAGATAAAGTTAATCATATTTGAGAAGTTATGGCAGTCCGGTGAAGTTCCCACTGACTCGAAAAGGGGAAACGTATTCCTCATTTTCAAAAAGAGAATAAAGGAAAACCTGGGGAACTATAGTCTCACCTCTGTGCCTGGGCAGATCGTAGAGCAGATCCTCCTGTGATTGCTGACAACACTAAGATGTGCAATGAGACTGACAGTCTAGAGGGAAGGAATGCAACTCAGAGGGAGCTTGACAAGCTTGATAAGTGGGCCCGTGCAAATCCCATGAAGTTCAATAAGGTCAAGTGCAAGGTTTTGCACTTGGGTGAGGGTGATCCCAAGCACAAATACAGACTGGGCAAAGAATGGATTAAGAGTAGCCTTGATGAGAAGGATTTGGGAGTGCTGCTTGACAGGAAGGTCAATATGACCCAGCAATGTGCACTCGCAGCCCTAAAAGCCAACTGTATCCTGGGCTGCATGAAAAGAAGAATCAGCAGAAGGATCAGCAGATCGAGGGAGGTGATGTTCCCCCTCTATCTACTCTGCTCTTTTGAGACCCCCACCTGCAGTACTATGTTCAGTTCTGGGGCCCCCAACATAAGAAGGATATGAACCTGTGGGAGTGAGTCCAGACCTTTAGAGGGGTGGAGCATCTCTCCTGTGAAGACAGGCTGAGACAGTTGAGGTTGTTCATCCTGGAGAAGAGAAGGCACTGGTAAAGTCTTATAATAGCCTTCCAATATCTAAAGGGGCCTAAAAGAAAGCTGTGGAGGAGCTTTCAAAACATGTCATGACAGGACAAGAGTTAAAGGCTCTAAACTGAAAGAGGTTAGTTTTAAATTAGGTGTAAAGGAAGAAGTTCTTTACTGTGAGCATGAACAGCATTGGAACAGGTTGTCCAGAGTTGTAACAGTGTTAGTTTAGGGTTGAATGGAATAAAAAAACCAAAAAAAAGAATAATACGTCCATAGTCACAGGAAAACATCAGAGGTACGGCCACTGGAAGAGATAAATACTCTCTAGATTATCTAGATCACCCATGTATAGTTTATAAATTAGATTCCAACTACTAATCAGTAATACCTTAATTGCAGAGGCAACAGTTGGCCAGCTGGCTAAGTATTGTTTGTGAACAGAAGAACATGGTCAGAATCTAAACCGACTACCAGCATCATCCTTGAGCCTGTAAATAGGTCTGCATAGCCAGGCATATGTTTACACTGAGATGCAGCTACAAGTCTACTTGGCAAGTTTCATTTTTAACTGTTCCTGGTATTAAGCAGGTTTTTGTTGCTCTACTGGGATAGAAACTTTGCATAGAGAGCATACTTCTATAATCTTTTACATTTCCTGAAAACAAGTTTCAACATCTTTCACAATAGGAGGCAGATAATAGAATTCTCAGTAACCGTAACAGTAAATGGATTTGTAATCTACCCATGATTAAAATTATTTTCATCATGAAGCAGAATTCTCATTATTGTTGCCATTTTAATATTATCAACTATAAAGTGTCTCAGTGATTGATACTATAGACAGCAAAACCCTATATTATGGTAATTAAATCTAAAATGAATCAGCTGTGCTTATACATCTTAGTATAGCACCTGATTATTTAAAAACAATTATATTCTGGTGTCACATAATGGGACACACTACTTAAAGGAACACAGTGGTATAAGAACTGTTCAGGGTCAAAAAGTTGATCAAAACAAAAAGGAAAAAGAAGAAAGATATATTATCCCTAATTTTAAATTAAAAGGATTTAAATTTGTGAATATATTCAGTCTAAACTTTACATAAGTTCTAAACTCTTTGCACAAGTCTGACAGTGGAGAAATGAACAAATATCCAAAATGTGGGCATTTCCTTTTTCACGGTATTTGCATAAGTGTGTGCTTGTGCAGGCATATAAGGGAGGAAAAACTCCAAACCAATTTGCCCTTATTTGTATTGGTTTTGTCTTTGAAGGAAACAAAGCAACTATGAGACCAAAATGAAACTGCCTCATTTAAAATAATAATAATAAAAAAGATAGCTTTCAGCCCCTCAAGTTTTACAGTGACAGTTTAGTGCTGTCTTAAATTGGGGCTAGCTCCTGGATTAGTAGCTCTTCAAAGCAGATGTCAATATCTGGAAATGCTAAAATCGTCAAAAATATTCTAAAAAATATATTTGTTCACTCTTTCCATATAAGAAGATTTTATACGGACAGGAGCTTCTCAACCGAAAGAGCGTTTATACCTTTTATCCCCTTAATCTTCAGCTGTTTTCAATGCATTTTGGCAGTCTGCTCTTATGAGCTACTTTTTTTCATTTTGGTGAAATTTTAGTACAACAAAATTCTTTAGTGCCTCTGTTCATTTGCAGATTTCACCAAGCTTGCAAAAGCACACCTGTTGTGCTGTCTGGATTTCCTTTTCTGATCATAGGCTTCTGACAAAGAGGGGGGAAAAGAAAGATTTTTATCAAACACTCTTCACCGGACAATGAATTTTCTTCACCATTTGAATGTATCTGTGGAATGCCTGAGTGATTCATTACAGCAGATTCTGAAGTATGACAATGGGCCGCAGAAATGACTGATGGTATCTTTTTCCTGATTTCATTTCCCTGATCCTCTTCATCCCTTGGCCTGTGTACCTCGATTAATTAGAAACCAGGGATTTTCACTCATCAGCTGATGGGTTTCATGCTCCACTCTGTCACAAATCTGCTGCTTGCACTATCTCTCTTACAGCTGGTGGCTGCTTTAAAAACTTTCTTTTTTCTTTTTTTCTTTTTTTCCTCTTTTTTGAAGCAGTTCTTTGTGACTACAGGTTTAGGCCTTTTTAAGATTCAGACATATTTTTAAAAAGAGATTAAAAATTAAAGTAAAGAAGATTCAAAATCTCTGATTAAGTTAATCCCTATCCAAATGATACTTGTCCAAAAATGAACTTTTTGAAGAGATAATAATGTAAATGTTTCATAGCTCTCAGCTTTCCAAGTTCTTTTTTCAAGATATAATAATTGAAGTATTATGCAAAGGATGAAAGTATATAAATATGATTTTTGTGAAAAAGGCCCGTGCGCTCAGTTCACATGCATTTTAGTCCTGCCTATACTATATTGTTAAGCCAATTGCATTTCAGATTTTGCTTGTATGAGGCACCTTATAATAGGATCCTGCAATAAATCATTGAACCATTATTGTTTCTGGAGGAAATATTTCATAATTGAAAATATGCTGCCCCTTAGGGTATATACCAAATTAAAATCACATGGTGATATAATCCCTAAGGAAACAAACCATAATTAAATAGTATTTAAAATGCAGAATATTTTGCAATAAAAATCCCCCTCAGAAACTTAAAATAATGTGTGAATCACAGACAACAAACATATCAATTAGGTCTACCACAGAAAATGTAACCACTGCTAGTTTACTTTCTTATCATTATATATACCCTCCCAGAATTGTTTCATTTAATTTCTTCATTTAATATATTGCCAACATTAAACAGGAACCTTCCCTTTCTCCTTCTTTTTTTTTTTTTTCTTGTGTGAGCAAGAATCAGAAGCAGCACAGTCATTCTGGAATATCAGACTTTGTGGATGCCATATGTTACTGAGAGGGGCAATGCAAAGCCATAGATGTCCACGTCTTTTGTTTCTATGGGTTAAAAGAGATCAAATCTACAAAAAGGATAAATTTATTTATGAATCTTTGAGGACCTGTATTACTGATTGATGGCCTAGGTATGTAAGTATACACTCAATATCCCATGATGCAGCCTTCTACCACACAGGAATTTGCAAAAATGTTCTGTTTATTCCTTCCCTCGGTTTTAATTATCTTTCAAAATGAATGGTATGTGTGTATGGATGCAAAAGCAGATAGAAAAACAACATTCATATGCAATTAAAAATTAAATTTAAAATGATTTTTAAAATGTTAAATGTATTACCTTAATTCATTATTTTTTATGTTTCCTTTCTACACTAACTTTGATATTTTGCTCTTCAGTAATAGGAGGACTTTACAAGGCAGCCTCCATAAGCTGGCTCAGTGTACAGGGGATCCTTGCTACACTGCAGTAGTCCAAGCCTCAGCAATCTGCAGCAGAGGGTCAGTTGTATAGTGCCTAAGAGGTCAACTGTACTTGCTATGCCCCACAGACACTTTCAAGCACACTTTAATGGAATGTTCTCAGCTACGACCTTCTCAGATTTTGCAGCTTCATGTAATACTGTAATACACCAGAAGGCTGTGCTGCCATTCAATGAGACCGGGACAGGCTAGGCAGTTGGTTGGGGAGAAAGCTAATGAAATTCAACAAGAGCGAGTGTAGAGTCTTGCACCTGGTAAAGAATAACCCCATGTACCAGCACAACTTGGGGAATGAGCTCTTAGAGAGTAGTATAGGGGAAAGAGACCTGGGGGTGCTGGTGGGCAGCAGGATGAGCATGAGCCAGCAATGTGCCCTCATGGCCAAGAAGGCCAGTGCCATCCTGGGGTGTATTAGAAGGGATGTGGGCTGTAGGTCGAGAGAGGTTCTCCTCCCTCTATAATCTGCTCTCATGAGACCACATCTGGAATATTGTGTCCAGTTCTGGGCCTCTCACTTCCAGAAGGACAGGGAGCTGCTGGAGAGAGTTCAGTGCAGAGCCACAAAGATGATGAAAGGAGTGGAGCATCTCCCTTATGACGAAAGGCTGATGGAGCTGCAGCTCTTTAGCTTGGAGGAGACTGAGGAGTGACCTCATTAATGTTTACAAATATATAAAAGGTGAGTGTCAGGAGGATGGAGCCAGGCTGTTCTCAATAATGTCCAGTGGTCGGACAAGGGGCAATGGGTATAAGCTGGAACATAAGAGATCCCAAAGAAACATAAGGAAAAACATTTCACTGTGAGGGAGCACTGGAATGGGCTTCCCAGGTGAGTTGTTGAGTCTTCTTCTCTGGGGACATTCAAAACCCACCTGGACGAGTTCCTGTGTGACCCACTCTAGGTGGTCCTAGAGGGGTTGGACCAGATGATCTTTCGAGGTCCCTTCCAACCCTTAAGATTCTTTGATTCTGTAAAAACATTAGAAACTGTATATTGTGTTTTATGGGAATTTGACCATAGACGACTACTGTTTTTTTTCATGATGAAAAACCCAGCGTTATTTTGCTTGACCATGTCAAGATCAAACTCACAGTTATTTCCCTGGAGATTAACCTTATTATTCCTACTTTGCTGCACAGATCAGCTTCCAGTTCAACTGGCAGTCTTCCACACTTCTGTGAAGAGTCCTCACCATCGTCTCCAGTATCCTACCCTCAGGCAGCTCTATGGTGCAGTCAACAATACCCTTTTACAGAATCATAAAATCATAAATTGTTTGAACTACATTTCAGGTAGTTATAGAGAGCAATAAAGTGTCTCCTGAGCCTTCATTTCTCCAGGATAAACACTCCCAGAACCTTCAGCTTTTCCTCACAGGACACATGCTCCAAATCCTCTTCTAGCTTCGTGGCCCACCTCTGGATCCTCTCTAGCACTTCCCTGGACACCATAGTTGAGGTGCAGCCTCACTAAAGCTAAATGATCACCTCCCTGCTGCTCCTGACAACACTGTTCATGATACAGGCCAGGTTGCCATTGACCTTGGCCACCTGGGCACACTGCTGGCTCATGTTCAGCTGCTGTCAACCAACACTCCCAGGTCCCTCTCTGCCTGGCAACTTTCCAGCCACTCCTCCCCAGGCCTGTAGCACAGCTGGGGGTTGTTTTGGACCAAGTGCAGGACCCGACACTTGGCCTTATTGAAACTCATGGCATTGGCCTTAGCCCAGCTATCCAGCCTATCTAGATCCCTCTGTAAAGCTTCCCTACCCGTAAGCAGATGGACACTGCCACCCAGCTTGGTGTCAACTGCAAACTTACTAAGGCTGCACTGTATCACTTCATCCAGATCATTAATAAAGGTGTTAAACAGGAGTGGCTCCAGTACTGAGCCCTGGGTGACACAACTCGTGACTGGCTGCCAACTGGATTTGATTCCATTGTCCAGTTTTTCACCCAGGAAAGTGTATAGCCATTCAAGCCAAGAACAGCTAATTTCTCTAAGAGAATGCTGTGAGAAACAGTGTCAAATGCTTTACTAAAGTCAAGGTAGACAACATTCACAGCCTTTCCTTCATCCAACAAGCGGATCATCCTGTTGTGGAAAGAGATCGGGTTTGTTAAAAAGGACCTGTCTCTGTTAACCCATGCTGACTGGGCCTGATAACTTGGTTGTCCTACATGTGCTGCATAATAGAACTTAGGATGATCTACTCCATCAACTTCCCAGGCACCAAAAGTCAAACTGTCACACCTGTAATTTCCCAGATCATCCTTCAGTCCCTTCTTGTATATGGGTGTTGTATTGGCTGATTTCCGATCAGATTGAAGATATCTCTCTGATAATTTCTTCAAAATGAATCCATGTCTAATTTAATGTGATAATTCTTCAGATTCACTAAGTGAGTCCATCTTCTATTGGATCCTGCCTTCAGTTTTGGCATGGTTGGACACCAATAAGAACTTGATTATTTAATAGAACATGGAAAATGGAATGGATGACATGAGAATGTTAATTTTCCCTCTATTTGAAGTGTTAATACATGAAATATATATCTGGTCTCCAGCTCAAAAAAATGCAGGTGCTGTCACTTGATGGCTTTGTGGCTCTTAAGGCACATCTTACTATGTCCAAAGTAAATAATTTACATTAGCTTTTTTTTTTTTTGCTTTGTTTTTAAAAAATCAGATTTATACGTCTTCAACCAGGAACAGATCTTTACTTTGGGACATATGGATTGAAGTATTTACATACTCTGCTTAAGGTTGCTGTAACCATTTAATTGAAGTACAGGAACTTGTATTTAAGACTCCATCTTTCCTATATGGTCAATATAGGAAAAGTTAGTAGTCTTCAGAAGATGATTGAGAGCTCTAAAAGCATCTGAGTGGAGTTACAAAGCATGAACATTCCTTCCTTTCACTCCTGGTGATGAGCACAATGACGTTCTGTTCCTGATGGCACCTTCCTGGGAATGAGACAAGGATAATATGAAAAAATAATAATAATTTTAACTGTCATTTGAGTCTTGCATAATTCTGTTACAGAAGAATACCTTTAAGAAACAATCTGTAAAACTGAACATTTATTTTGTGGAATTGAACCCAGATGAACTGAAATCCCATTATCATTTCATTTGTTCCCTGAAATACATTTCTCCGCAGATTTCCAATGAACAGCGCTAGATCAGTACATCTCTCAGCCTAGCTTACCAGTCATCATCAACACTATCTTTGTACTTGAAAATTAAAAAGTTAATTAAAAAGCAAGGATGGATAATGATTTGCATTTCTGATCAACAAAGTTTTCAAAGTTTCTCTTGCTATCAGACTTAGCAAGAAGTCTTACCTGTTTATTGAGAAGCAGAAGGACTTCCTTAGAGTAGAAACACCTATTTGCTTTTGTACAGAGACATTAGTTGTGTCTTTCTCTAACCTCAGAAAAAACATTATCAACAGCTCCTTTTCTAGGATGCATAATTCTGAGATTACAAATTAATAAAAACTTGAACAAAGGAACTTTTTGCTCTGACACAGATGGCATTTTGAAAGAATCCCCAAAGACAGTCAAGGGGTGCAGTGGAAGCACAGGAAAGTGAGCTGCTGAGAGTAACACAGTAGACTGGAAATGTGGGAAAGAAGCACTGGCTTCCCAACTTGGATTTTTGATTTTGTTCTTGATAAAAAGACATCCCCTATAAACATATGCTATCATAGATACCCTAAAGTTAAGGAAACCTAATCAACTTGAAAATGCTCTTGAAGATACTATGTGTCACTGCAGTGTCAAGACATAAATAAACTCCTCTCAGATCAGCACATTTATGGATGCTTCTGATTTGCTCATCTACTGTAAAGAGATTGGATCTGGACTGCTTTCCCATCACTTGGACCTGATACTGTTAGACGCAGAAATGGAACTCAGTTACACCTATCTCTAAGCCCACTGCCAAGAAGGAAGACTCAGTCAATGTTTTCCTAGTTAGGTCCACAGCTGAAAGGGAGACGAAATCCAAATTACTTCTCCTGCCAACTTTTCTGCTCAGTAGGGAGTTCAAGTTAGTCAGTGTTACACTAATTCTAAGCAGAACCATGAAGAAACTGTTGTTTCAAAGTGTGTAAAAGTGGCATTGGTCAGAAGTAGGGGGAATCAGAATTGATTCCAATGAAATGGCACACATGCAAATTCACCATTTTTGAAAACAGTCATATTCATCATATTCTGATTTCTTTTTTATAAATTTAATGATCCATTTCTCGTCAAAAACAGTAAAACCATAGAAATTCAGAACATCAGCAATATTTTTTCTAGCCTAATCCTGGTTTGATTATCATCGCTGATAGTGGATGCTTAAAAAAGGAATAAACTTCCAAAAGAAATTCGCTATGAAAACACATCAAATTTTCCCTTGCTATAACCTACATCCAGCACTGTAAGGTGTAAGGACTTCCTGAGGAGGAAGATAAATCTCTTTCCTTGTGTTTAGCAATTCTAGGAGAATTTTCTCTTCAACAAATGTGCCTAATTCTTTTTTTAACACACTAATACATTGCATTTCCACAACATCCTGGGCTCATCCAGACTGTGCATCTGACTGTAAACTGTGTGAAGAACCTCCTTCTGTGCAAAAATTTGCATGAATTTAAATTGACAAAGGTTCTTGAGCTACAAAAATAGTGAATAAGCATTCCCCATTCATTTTCTACATGCCTTTCGTGATTTTATGGACATTAATTTATGTTTCTCTGCAGTTATTCCTTTTCCAAAATGAAAAGTAATTTTCTATTTAGTAGTTTCTCATAAAAGGCTGGTTTGTACATTTTTTTCCACTTCTCTGTACTTTTTCTATTTCTAATATATAATTTTTCAAGTTGGACTACTAGAAGTATACTCACTGCCTAAGATGTAAGAGTGCTGTGTGTCTATGCAGTGATATGATATTTCCTGCTCTGGTTTTTATTCCTTTCCCAGATTTTTAACTTTCATTTTTCTTTTTCAGTTGTTACTAAGGTAAGATGATGTTTTCCTATAATTATTATAACTCCAGGATCTCTTTTTCCTGAATGATAATGGCTAGTTTATAGCATATCACTTTCTAGATATGGTGAAATTTTTTTTTTTTTTCTCATTTGCATAACCCTGTGTTCATCAGTATAAATTTCATCTGGCATTTTATTTCCCAGTCACAGTGTTGTGATATCCTCCAGAAGTTTCAGTCATTTTTCATTTTAACTAACCTGAATACTTTTACATCATGAGTTCAATACCAAACTCTCTTTCACTTTGTTGATAAAGATGTTAAATAACAAAGATCTGCACAGATCCATAAGGAATTCCTCTGTTAACTTTTTTTTCACTGTAAAAATTAATCATTAATTTCTGCTCCTTTTTCATGCCTTGGAATCTATGAGAGCTCATATTTTTAAAATCCTTTGTTGGAAGACTTCTAAAAAAACTTTTTAGAGTTTCAGGTATGCTAAGAGAATTTGATCACTTTTATCGGACTGGTTCTCTGATTTTACTAGCAAAATTTCCTACAGATTAGTGAGACATCACTTCTCTCTGCAAATGTCATTACAACTTTGGAATTATGAGTAATAATAATAATTGTCTTAATGCTATCTTAATATGGAGGTGTCTTAATCTTAAGAATATCTTAGCAATAATTCATGACCATTCTTTACTATGGCTTTCCATCAGCTTGCTCAGAATGGAAGACAGCTACTAACTTGCAATCTACTAGGACTTCTTCAAACTCTTATGTTTAGGTAAGCCTCATGCTTAATAACCTTTTTCCTCTGGCATGAATAGCAGGTTCTACACAATAGCTAATTGATAATGCTGTGATAATTGAATGATAATGCTAAGAAATTTCCTAGCTGAATCCACTCAGAACTATGGAATAATTCCTCGCTATTGTCAATTTTATTGATTTTCTGTAGTTTCTAAGAGATTTTTTTGGTTTTGTTGACAGATTTTATGCAGCAGAGCCAAGCAACCCAAACTGTTTCCTGACCTGGTGCTCCAGGATTTGAAGGACTAAATGGATAAGATAGCTGCCCAGGCTATTAGGAGAGAGTCTGAGTCTTTTGATTGAATAAAACCATTGGTTTTCCTGAGTCTTTTGGTTGAATAAAACATCCAGGTCATAAGCATCAGTTCTCCTGAAGGAACTAAGATTAATAGTTGCATAGCTGCATAGTTTATACAACCTATGAGGCAGCTATATGGATTAAGTTTGAGCATTGGGTGGTTGTAGTCCATAAATGCCAGGCTGTAAATGTTTCTCACGTGAAAAAATGTACACAGTATAAATAGTGTACACAATTTATGCAATGACTTTCAAATTTAGATACAAGAAAAGCTGATATAAAAAAGGGTGGAAAATGAATTGTGGAAAAATATGACTCAGTTATTTATTGTTTCTTTTTATATGTAGTTTTAACAGTTCCAGCCCAATTTTCCTTCTGCTAACACAAATTTTAAATACACTTTCAGAAAAAAGTTATAACTGAAATTAAGGAAGGGAATATTTCCAGTGGATTCAAGATTATTGTGAAATGTTGTTCAAATAGCGAAGTTAAATATCATAAAATAGAATCATAGAATGGTAGGGGTTGGAAGGGACCTTTAGAGATCATCTAGTCCAACCCTCCTGCAGAAGCAGGTTCACCTAGATCAGGTCACATAGGAACATGTCCAGGAGGCTCTTGAAGACCTCCAAGGAAGGACCCTTCACAACCCCTCTGGGCAGCCTGTGCCAGGGCTCCCTCACCCTCATGGTGAAATAGTTTTTTCTTATATTTAAGTGGAACTTTTTGTGTTCCAGCTTCATCCCATTACCCCTTGTCCTGTTGCTAGCTACTATAGAAAAAAGGGATGTCCCAATCTCCTGACACCCACCCTTTAGATATTTATAAATATGAGTCAGTCTCCTCTTCCCCAGACTAAACAGTCCCAGTTCCCGCAGCCTTTCCTCATATGAAAGATGTTCCAGTCCCCTGATCATCTTGGTGTCCCCGCACTAGAATATCTCCAGAAGTTTCCTGTTCCCTGACTTGAGCTGTGGAGCTCAGAACTGGACACAATACTCCAGATGAGGCCTCACCAGGGCAGAATAGAGAGGGAGGAGAACCTTCCTTCACCTGCTGTCCACATTCTTCTTGATGCATCCCAGGATGCCATTGGCCTTCTTGGCCATGAGTGCACATTGCTGGCTTATATTTAGCTTATTATCAATCAGGACTCCCAGGTCTCTCTCTGCAGAGCTGCTCTTCAGCAGTTCAATCCCCAGCCTGTATTGGTGCATGGGGTTGTTCCTTCCCAGATGCAGGACTACGCCCTTGTCGTTGTTGAACCTCATGAGGTTCCTCTCTGCCCAACTCTCAAGCTGGTCGAGATCCCGCTGAATGGCAGCACAGCCTTCTGGGGAATCAGCCAGTCCTCCCAGTTTGGTGTCATCAGGGAACTTGCTGAGGGTACACTCTGTGCCCTCATCCAGGTCATTGATGAAGATGTTGAACAAGACTGGCACCAGAACCGATCCCTGGGGAACTCCACTGGCCACAGGCCTCCAACTCGAGTCTGTGCCATTGATCACCACCCTCTGGGCTCTGTCATTCAGCCAGCTCTCGATCCACCTCACTGTCCACTCATCCAAGCCACACTGCCTGAGCTTTCTGATGAGGATGTTATGGGAGACAGTGTCAAAAGCCTTGCTGAAGTCAAGGTAGATGACATCCACTGCTCTCCCCTCATCTAGCCAGCCGGTTATGCACTCATACAAGGCTATCAGGTTGGTCAAACAGGATTTCCCCTTGGTGAATCTGTATTAAGTCCCCCTGATAACCATCTTTTCCTTCATATATTCAGTGATAACATTCAGGATGAGTTGTTCCATCACTTTTCCAGGGATGGAGGTGAGGCTGACTGGCTTGTAGTTTCCTGGGTCATCCTTCCTGCCCTTTTTGAAGACTGGTGTGACATTGGCCTTTCTCCAGTCCTCAGGCACCTCGCCTGTCCTCCATGATTGTTCAAAAATGATGGAGAGAGGCTTAGCAATCATATCAGCCAGCTCTCTCAGCACTCTAGGATGCATCCCATCAGGACCCATTGACTTATGAGCCTTAAGCTTGGCCAACAAGTCTTTAACCTCTTCCTCTTCCACCCAGGGCAAGTCCTTTGCTGTCCTGACCATCCTGTTATCCTTGTTGGACTGGGCTTCCCGAGGGTCAACCTTGGCCGTAAAGACCGAAGCAAAGAAGGCATTCAGTACTTTGGCCTTCTCTGCATCCTCAGACACCAGGGCACCCTCAGTGTTTAGCAGCGGGCCCACATTACCCCTCACCATCCTTCTGCTGCTGATGTACTTGAAAAATGCCTTATTGCTGTCCTTAACATCCCTAGCTAAATTTAATTCTAGAAGGGCTCTGGCCTTCCTAGTTGCACCCCTGTATGCCCTGGCAATGTTCCTATACTCTTCCCAAGAAGCCAGCCCCTGTTTCCACCTTTCATAGATGGCTGCTTTCTGCCTGAGTTGTCCCAGCAGATCCTTGCTCATCCATGGAGGCCTCCTACCTCCTTTTCCTCCTTTCTTGCTCATTGGGACACACTGATCCTGGGTTTGGAGGAAATGGTGCTTGAAGACTGACCAGCTCTCATTGGCACTTCTGTCTTCTAGAATCATATCCCATGAGATCCATCCAAGTAGATCTTTGAAGAGGCCAAAGTCAGCTCACCTGAAACCCAGGGTCACGGTCCTGCTTTGTGTTCTGCCTCTTCCACACAGGATCTTGAACTCTACCATCTCATGGTCACTGCAGCCAAGATTGCCTCCAGCCTTCACATCCTCAACCAGGCCCTCTCTATTCTTCAGTACCAGGTGCAGCAGCACACCCCTCCTCGTTGGTTCCTCAATCATCTGCGACAGGACATTGTTGTCAACAATCTGTAGGAACCTCCTGGACTGCGTGTGCTTGGCTGTGTGGCTATCCCAGCAAATATCAGGGTGGTTGAAGTCCCCCATGAGGACCAGGGACTGTGATTGTGAGGCAGCTCCCAGCTGTTTGTAGAAGGCCTCATCCACATTCTCCTCCTGATCAGATGTCCTGTAGCAAATTCCTACAACAGCATCGCCTACCTTACCCTGCCCCTTAATTTTCAACCCCGAACACTCACCCAATTTTCACCCACCTGCCTCTCATCCCCATCCAAGCAGAGTTCAATGTACGCTAATTGCTCTCATATAGAGAGCAACTCTACCTCCTTGGCTTGTTGACCTTTCTTCCTAACCAATATATAACCCTCCATGACTGTGCTCCAGTCATGGCAGCTGTCCCACCATGTCTCTGTGACAGCAATGAGGTCGTAGCGCTTCCATCTGCACCCACATCTCCCGTTCCTCCTGCTGATTCCCCAGGCTGTGTGCATTGGTGTAGAGGCAGTGCAGGGGCTTACTCTAACACACAGGTTTCCCTGGGTGGGTGCAGGAGGTTCCTCCCTGGTTTGACTCTTTCTCAGGGTGGTCAGCCTTCCGTGTCTCAGCCCAGTGTGCAGATGAAGGGCACTTATCATTGCATTCCCTGTCCTGCCCTGTTTCCCAGCTAGAGGGGACAGCTTGTTCTGTTTTGCTTCTCCCCCCACCCCCCAAGTCCCTTAAAGATCTCTTTATTAAATTTGCTAGTCTACTCCCAAATAATTCAGTGCCTTTACGGGAGAGATGAATCCCATCCCATCCTATCAAGCTGTAGTCCCCAAGTAGTCCAAATATAGTCTAAATATGTAGTCCCCAAATATCATTCCAGCCATACAACCCAACATTAGTTTACCACTCTGTTGTCTTGGATAACACCATAAATTTTCCCAACAATTTTTGATTGTTCTGGTTTATAATTTGTGTCATAAGATTACCAGGAAATGCTCTGATGCAGTATACTGCAGTAAATATAACAGCCCAACAATATTTGGGTTTAAATCTGTTACAGTTATTTTGATTTATGGCAAGTAGTATCCAATCACTAAGTATCGTACTGAAAGTACTAATAGAATATTTGTCTTATAAAATGCTTTTACTTGTCTTGATATTACTGCTGCCACTACACAGTAGGAGACAATGTGGCAGGAGGAGACTGTTGTCTGACTAGGACATGCTCTTCTAAGCCCTAGAAATGTTCTGAAGTGGGGAAAGGGCTGATCATCATAACTTTTGCCTCATTTGCAAGGCATAGCATTGCACAGATAAGGTATATTGTTCTGAATTCCTGGGCACATTAAAAGGGTTTATAAGAGATGCAGTGGCTCACAGGACAGGCCTGGCACAGCAGCTAGGAGCCAGTTGCATCCATGAGAAAGCTGGTGACAATGTGAAGTCTTCCAACCCAGAAGAAAAGCTGGAAATTTAAAATTTACCACATCATGTGAGTTTTTTTTTCTTCATCTGCCACTTTTACATGCAGCTATTCATGTTAAAAGGATTAAAAATTATTTAGACCCTTGGGAGAACTTATATAATGAGCAGAATAGATCTGGACATATTTCTTTTTTAGTTGCATTGTCTTCAGTGAAATACAGTCCCTGTTGCTCCTGAAGGTAAATATGACAGTACTAAAAATTAAAAATCAGTTTATTTCCAACAAAAACCTTTTAAAAAATTCCTAAAGGATTTCTGAATAATTTTTTAACATCAGGGGTGTCTTACATCTACTTCACTAGTCTAATAGTCTCAATTTCAAAAGAAAAGAAATTTCACTGAGATTCACTGGTAGATGACAGATGGATCCTCTCGTACTGCCTGAGACACGAAATTGCAGGTGACACCTGATAGATGATAATAAAAAAGCACCCATCAAGTAATCAGCCTCTGCCCTTTATTTTGGTGATGTCATGAGAACACAGGTGGCTTACCTGTGGATCCTGGCGCTTTAGAACAAAATGGTGTGCATTGTTAGGAGCTTACTGAGAAAACTTTTATCTCCCCATCTGTGTGGTCTCTGTTGTGATAATTTTGAAGAGAAGCCATCTTCACTATTCGCTTTGCTTAGCCGAAAGTTGGGAGTAATTGACTGCAGGACTATTTATCCTGCACTGTAAAGGTCATATTTTGGGGCTTACTTACAGTTGTTATCAATACTGGAACGTGTCCTGGACCATGATTAAGTGAATATAAGGGGAGAAAATTAATTCTGCTTCACTGTTCAGCTCTCAAATACAGGTCAAGCCGGTTTTCAAGCTAAAGTTTGATCAGTGTAGAAACCACAAAGAGATTCTTTTTGCTTTACAAATGCCTGTAACATATTTAGTGGTTTTAATATACTGGTTGACATTTTCAGGGCTATCAGCTGAGCATTTAACTTAAAATCCACCATTTCTGTTGGCAGTCTAACTATTCTTTATCCTAAGCATCAAAAATATATTATGAAAGTATAACATTTCCCCTATAACATTCCTAAAAGATGTTTACATTTAGCAGACATCTTTTAAATCATTTCTGGAAAAGTCCATAGAAAACCAATGTCCCGAATCAAAGTGTCTTTGCCTGAAAGTGTGCAACAACAAATTCAAGAGTGCAAAACACCTGCAGAGTCTTTGTGGTTCATGGTTATGACCAAAGATTCATCTGTTAATGAAATCAGAGATATCAAATTCAGCAGGGTGCCAAATTTTAAAGTCTGCACCCCCAAAGTGTCCTCTTGCCTCAGAGACTATTTCATAAATAAAACCTCCGCTGAAAACCAGCAACCCATTGTCATGAACACAGCTAAGCCGCTCTCATCTCTGTGAAGGGATTAGTAGAATTGCTTTGATTACTCACTGAGGAAAAGGTAGGACCATGATCAAAATTGGACTGCTAGTCCACTCTCCACAACATCTTCAAAGAAACCAGAATAGCATGTCCCTTGCTTAATGCAAAGTACACAATACTGCTGTGATGAACTAAAATGGGCTGTGTAAAATGAGTTTTTCAGCTAGTGTAAGCAAAAGTCCTTTTCTGATAGGATGTGTGCTATGTGAGGTGATCCAGCCTTCTGTAACATAGAGACCCAAAAAGAGCTCACAAAAGCAGCGGCAAAGATCTGACAGCCGTGCCAGTGTTGTAGGCATGGTTGAACAAGTCACGAAGAGGGGCCTGAATAGTGATGGTAGCACAGCTTTGTGGCAGTCACAGAAGAGTGTGTTGTCCAGCCACCCTAGACAATAAGTGATGAAATCAACTGCTGGCAACAGAAAAGTCTGTATTTCAGGAGCTCGGGAGGAGTCACTTTGGAAAACACACCCAAGATGCATCAGCCATGTCATCAGTCTAGATAAAAGGAAACAGTAAAGCTCAAGTCTATGTATGGACAGTTCAGCAGGCAAGCATTGCTCAATCCAAAGTACAGAGAGACACTGTTCCTAATTTTGTCCCAGGAGTGCTATCCAAAAAATAATACCTCGTTTTCTCCACCTTATTTCATTACCAAGGACTTGTTAACTTTCCCTTTTTCAGTTGATTGGTTGTATACGTTTCTGTTGGAAGTAGGATGTCATTCTTCCTTTGACTCTCTTCTTAGTTACTGCTTTGCCTGCAATTTGCACTTAAATATTCTAAATAGAATATACCTCTATAAGTGTGCATCTTCCATTTTGACATTCCCTAAGCTTAGTTTCAATAAAACACTACAAGAAGACATTCCCTTCCTTTATTCTAAGACCTTGATTATCTTAATCTATTTTTTCCACTGTTCTCTTACTTTTATATCTGAGATCAAACTCCTTGTTCTATCAGAAGCACAGTTTTTATTTAAACAGATTCCTTTCTCCCACCCACACTCTGGCAAGAGTTGGGCTGAACACAGTTTTCCACTCCACAAAAGCCTTGATATTTAGAAACATTCCTGTTTTACATCCAAGCCCCCTCAAACAGACGAGCCAGATAGCACTTCATTCATCCCAGAGTAGACAATGGACCAGTGATTCAACGAGTTTTCTTGCAAACCAGGGGGAATTTTATTTTCTGCTCTGTGTTAGTCAGAGTTGAACTGCTGGCCTTCTGCAACTGAGGAGGTAGCCACAGTCACTTGGTGCTTCACTGCTGATAGAGTGGTGTTCAGCCAGAATTTTCCTTCTTGTGTGGTATGTATGTCTGCATGAACATGTTTTTGATAAATTAGCTCTTTATGCAGAGAGCAAAAATTAGAAAAAAAAATTCCTTAATTGCTAAAATGTTGACTTTATTTTCCATGGTTGAAGAACTCCAGCTTTGCTAGCTGGCAGTCTAGATTTGGTCTCTTCCCTTCATAGACTATTCCAAACCCTCGTGGTAGCAGTCAAGTTCATCTTTCCCTATGCTTTTCCAACAGAATTTATCCCTACTCCTCTTCAGTCTCAATTTGCTTCCTCCTCTTCTGTCTTCCAGTACTGAAGAATCATTAAATTCACACTTGCTTTGTTCACATAAAGCTAGGAAGATCTAGAAAGCTAGAAGTTTGGTAATGTTGATATTGTCTGTACTCAGAAGAGTCAGTGTCCTACTGTTAAATTACAGTTACAGATAACAGAGGCAAGAAAGCAGAGGAGTAGGTGGAGAAGCATCTCAGTGGTCAAAGGCAATGTGCAGTGGGTTATCTGCCCTGTCATCCTGCTCCTTTCGCTGGTCTCCCAGTAGTACTTGTATTGTTCTGGCTAAAGGATCCCTTCTAAGGATATATTTATAGCAGTATTTATAATATCTTATCAACTATTGGTCAAAAATGTCCTTTTTCCAAATGTGCATGTAGGACTTTGAAAACCATATTTTGGAGATGTTAAGTGGAAGAATACGTCTATGATTTTTTATCTGTGCTATTTTAAATGTTCCGCCTGCCTTCACCACTGTATTCTTTGACATGCTTGATTCTGTCATGATAATTAAGTTTTGACTAATTCCTGTCTTTGAACTGTTGAAATAGCAATATTTTAACAAAAATACATCTAAGGAGGGATTTTGTTATGTGTTATTTCTCTCGTTCCCTGAAGAGTAAAGCAAAATATTGTTCATGTAAGTTGTATCCCACCACAGCAAATACTATTTCCATAAATACTTACACAAAATAAAAAATGATTTGGGTATGTTTTCGTACCAAGGTTTTTCTTCTCATATACTTTCTTGAAGTATCTTTTTATTACCATGAACATCTCATAAAACATATTTTAATGTTGCACATTCAACAATTGCAGGTATTTATTTTCCAAGAGCTTTCACATCAGAAGCTCTGTATCTACAATTTCACACATCCAACCAGAGAGTAAGAAACAATTATATGAGTCTCCAGTGACCTATCATAGGTAAGAAAACAACTGAAGTAAGAAATGACGGAGAAACAAAAATTCATAAAAAAATTGATTGAACCATTTCAAACACAGCTTAAAGGAAAAAAATGTATTTTTAACAAACAAGTAAAGGGGCAATAAAGTTATTGGTAAATAAAAAAAATTCTTTTTTTATTCTGACATTTTTCCCCATAATTAAAGGAGATAAACTAGATAGAATTTTCAAGAGATTTTGGCTTAAGAGTGTTTGTCCTTGAGAATGATAGACAATTCAATGTACCATTTTTTATTAGCATAAAGGTACCAGATCCTTTATTATACACATAAGTAGAATTAGACATACGCCCTGGAAGGTATCCTTACTATCCATAGCAGTTTTAGCTGTGATGCTCATTTTCCCATTTCAATTTGTTTCAATTTGAAAGAGTAATCTTAGTTATTATATTTTTCATTTAGGACCCAAGCTGTAAGCAGGCAGCCATGATGTCTGTTTATGAACACCTGAGTGTGCAAAGATGGCTCTGCACATGCAAACTGTGTACATGAAGCAGTCCTGGGGAACTGTTGTTTTATATAATTGTATCTAGTCAAGCTTCTCCAAGTTTTACATTTAATTCATCATTACACTATTAAGGTGGTAGCGGACTACAACGATCACTACGGATTTTTTTTTTTGGTCCTTGTTGAACAGGTAACACATGAAAATGCTTTGCCCACTAAAGCAGAAAGGTATCACTGAACTCTGGAGTTCATCAGCCTCTGTCTTAATCACAAAGCTGCTTGTTTTATGTGACAACTTGTGTATTATAACATAGGTCTACAATAGAACATCACATCTGAGCATGGTCTATAAATTAAATGCTAACTTTTCCAACCTATCTACTTATATACTGTATATTTAATCCTACGTTGCCTGTCATCTGAATTATTTGGTAGACTATGTCAGTATTGCAGGAGGACAGAGAGCTGTCCCTGGGAATGGTTATTACTAAACAGAAAGATATTACATTAATATAGGGTCTGTGCTACAGAAGTGTTTCTCTAACTTGTTAATATTCTGCTCTGATGTTAGATGTAGATCTGATAGTACCACTTGTAGTGAATGTTGTTTGATGCTTCTCATTTAAAGGTTTTTGTTTTGCTTGCTGGCATATTTTTCAGACTTTAACCTCTGGTTTTGGAATGAAAGTTTTCCGGTTGAGTATCTCTCAGGCTGAGTAAGTTTTGGAAATTTCAGACAAAGGGGTCTGCTCTCTGAGAATGAGCACAGGGGAAAAGAACATGGTGTTTCTTCAAGAGCCCCCAAGCTCAATTAAATTGTTCTACTGATATTCTCTTAAAAGAACTAGTGCTACCCCCTTTGAAATCGGTCTTTCTGTATTATACACAGATAGTATGTGTAGAAATTACAGAAGCTATAAACAACAGCACAACTGCATGTAGCATCAGGGCAAGATGAGCTTTGAACAAAGTGTTCTCTGAGATGAGAACTAGTAACATGTTTGTCTCAATCTTTCCATGCCTCCATTCCTTATCTACAAAATGAGCATAATTAATACTTCTGAACAGTGTGAAGACATTGGGGTATCATCGCATATTATGAAACTGTAGTATCAAGCACAACAGCAAAGCTCATGAAGGAATATGTAATTATGTCTAAAATATAGGCCAGGGCTTCACTGATGAATAAACAAAAGATTGGATAGTTGGTCATCCAAAATGCAGTGGATAAAGCAGACGTTATTTAATCAAAATGTCTTTTTACCAAAGATCTGAATCGTGGTGAAAGAGGCCATATTAATATCCTACCAGTTTCTGGCTACTAAGAGTGTGAGTCTGCCACCTGAGTACATTTTCACTAATATTCTTGTGTAATTTATCCCTAGGGTAAGATTACTCTGTGTGCTGCATTTAGTTTTATAACAGATTTGCCTGGTTTGGTATTCACTTGTGAAACGAATACCTATTTGTTCCATTATATCACCACTTTCTTCTTCAGATGGCAATAGCAAACATGTTTGTTAGAGTTCAGTTAGTTCTACTGGATCAATTCCCTATGTGACTATAAGAAATGTTTATTATATTCTACATAAAAATTGTGAAATATTTTATCTGATGCACACTCCCATGATCATCAGCTGAGATTCACTGACTGAGGTACATCATTTATAGTGCAAGCTAGTGCTTTCTTTTTCAAGCTGCAAATCAGTCTTTTTTCTAGAAAATTCTTGCCTTTTCAAATTACTGGTTAATACTGTAGTAGCAAAGATAAACTTCATAAAATAGATTAAATACTAAAAATGTAATTATGTTTTAAATTAAATGTAAATGTTTAAAAATATAAAACTTTGTAAATGTGTTTTTGCATTTTGTACTGAATCCTCCCATATATATAGAGAGAGCAATTGACCACACATAAAACTGTCTCACAAATTTCAAAGTAATAGTTTGTGTAATTATATTGAATCAGAAGGGTCTTGTTACTTTGTTCATAGCTGGGAAAAAAAAGCTTATGTAATACCGAAATGAAATGTTATTACAGTCTCACTTACTCATTCTTGGAATTGGCTTAGTGATTACTTCAACATCGACATCAGTGAAAAACATTTGACATCTGGCCCAGAAAATCAGACAGCAGACCACAGAGACTTTGATTAAAAAACTTCATGTAATTTTCTCCAATCAGTAAGCTGGCCTATTCTTTTATTAGAATGAAAGTCTCTCTCATCACCTGCAAATTTCTAGGAAGACCTCAGAAAAGAAGGGGGAAAAGTAGTTCTACCACTTTTATAATAAATTTCCATTCCAACAAGCAATTCCACAGACTGAAAAGGAGCGTCAGTTGCACTGACAAATTGTTTTCTTCTGTTTGCAAAGGGTCAAACATTTGATCTCCACAAGTGTTTCTGCTATTTATTCCTTTATCAAAGCTTACTATTTCATCCTTCTCTCTCGTGAGTTTTTCACAAGATGCAAACCCGTTTCCTGGAAAAAAACGGCAAAACGTACAAGCTTTTTCATGTCCCCTGTATGTCACTGAATAATCTAAGCTAGAAATAATATAGGCTACTTATGCTCCTGTTTTTATTTCCTACTCCAGAGCAGAGCCAGTCCATCATGAGAAAGAACGACGCATTAGCACAGCATTACTACATACATTCAGAAATGAACTGCACTGCAGTATCATTGTGAATTAGAGTCTTGGACTGAGACTTTGATTCACAACAAGAGAGTAAGGCATCAATGAACTCATGCAAGAAATACTACTGTAATGAGCTGTCACACTGTCTTTCCACTTTTAATCAAATTTATATGATGAAACAAAATAATGAAGTTATTGTCAACAACTAATTTCAATATATCTGTTTTCAGCTCAAAGAAAGTCACTGAAGCCATTTCAAAGCAATGCACCATCTTCCTTATCTTTGGCAAAGGACAGAGTCCTTGCTAACATAAGGCCAGAGTAGCTTTGCTTACTTCTTAAGAGCAATGAAGTATGTTGTAAAATACGATACTACTACCAAAGCATTCATAATCAAATCCTAATAAAATGATGAAATTGGAATAGAAATAAACTATGGTATTTCCTTAAATTGTGTGTACTGGTATAACATTTATTAAAAGTAGTGCTCAAAAAAGTCTTTGGAGCAGAACTGCAGCAAGAGAGGGAATAAGCTAGCTCCTGGAAGTAGAACAGGAAATTTCTCTAACACTATAAACTAAGGACTGTATTCAATGGTGCACCTTACATGTCTTGACAAGAGCTGGTCTTTGTTGGTCCCAATTGTTTCAGTGAAGATGAGTTTCTCTTACTGCTGTTGGGATTTGTTACTGGGTACTTCAAGCTATTTCAGTCATATTAGAGGAATACAAATTCCCCTTATGAAAATGTGCCTTATAGCCTAAACACGCAGCTCAATATGTATATTAACAATGTAACGTCTTGTTTTCCTGTATATTTGGAAAGAACGATGTGCTTGCTAACAGAGCACAGACACTGATGACTGCATCCTAGCTGAGTTCTATAATTCCTCCTTTAACTTCAACTACTAATTCTAAAATACCCTCTTTAATTTCCCACTAAAGCATATTATAGCAAACCTATTTTTATGACGGATATAACTAAATCTCACTGACAAAGATTTCGAACAGAATCTATTGCCTGTTCTCCGAAGTCTTGTTACTCTGTTTTATGTTTTCAAAATGTTTTGCATTCATGCTACATTCCCTTCCACAGCAGTCATTTCTTTCAGCAGTTAAAGTGCTGAAGTCCCTCTGCCAGTGGCTAGGTCAATTATTATTTTTGTAATAGTAGCAAGACGGAATAAAATCAGAAAGTTGTATCCTTCTCCTCATATTAGAGAAAATGGGGAGAAAAATGTACACAATGCATTTTTTTCTCATGTGATATGGAGAATAAGTGGGATCCACATGGGGGTATTTGCTTTGTTCTGCTGCATGGCTGCATCCCTGCAGTAGACCACTGCAGAATTGGACATTAATAAGTTTACTCTCACTAATTGGTTATGGACTTTATGGTACTAATCAATAAACTAATTAAGCTGGGTCAGTTGGTCTCCTGAGTCCTTCTTATGAATAAATAGACAACAGTCAAATCCACAGATCACAAGCAATAGCAGAAGGAAGTCAGTGATGTAAAGGGAGGTTGCGTGCAAGACCACAGCCCTGTGGCCCAGTGTAGCTATCAAGGCCCACTGAGAGAGCTGCTGCTGCTGGGAGCACACAGGCAGAGAAGAGGGAAGAATGCCTATAGAAATATGGAAGTCACTTGAAGCATGGCCATGAGGGAAAGCCAAGATAAAAGGTTTTTTGAGAAGATCACTGACTGGAAAGGCCTTAGAAATTGCTTCCTCATTTCTGCTCAAAGATTTAAATCTTCTTTTAAAAAAATGTGTAGAACATTAACAACAAATCTGCCTCTGTCATTGACTTCACTCTCCAAACGAATCTAGCCTATAATATTTAAGTCATTGTCTTAAGGGCTTGATTAAAGAAAAGCAACGGAATTGGTTTTCCATACTTCAGCTTAGAGGAGACTGAGGGGTGACCTCATTAATGTTTACAAATACATAAAGGGCAGGTGTCAGGAGGATGAAGCCAGGCTCTTCTCAATGATTTCCAATGATAGGACAAGGGACAATGGATGCAAGCTGGAACATAAGAGTTTCCAAAGAAACAGAAGGAAAAATTTCTTCACTATGAGGGTGATGGAGCACTGGAACAGGCTGGCAAGATGAGTTGTGGAGTGTCCTTCTCTGGAGACATTCAAAACCCACCTGGACAAGCTCCCGTGTGACCTACCCTAGGTCCCTTCCAACTCTTAAGATTCTGTTATTCTGTGATTCTCCTGCTTTTCTCTTGAGCATGTATTACCTTTGCTGCCTCTGGGAACAATGAACTTTATATAAATTTGGTTTTACCTTAAACTTCAACCACATTCATTTGGTTTTTTTCCCCTTGAGTATATTACAGACATTTATGTGAAGGGAATTGACCCTGACAATGTATGATAAACATAACAATCCTTTATGCTATATCTGCTTAATGCAATAAGTCCAGTAAAGGCTTAAACAAAAGGAATTATTCAATCAGATCATCTGTGGCCAAGTGACTGAGGACACTCTTTCCAGGACAGTGCCACTATCATTCTCTTCCAAGATATCTGAATATGAATTAAGTGACATCAAATGTATTTTGTCATTGAAGTAGGTAACGTGTTTACTGAGCTCTACATGATACTTGCCAAGGATGTAACAATTCTTCATGTAATTGCAGTAAATGCTTGGCATACTGGGCTTCTGAACTAAGCAAGTGACAAGACTTAGAGAGAGCTGTTCTGTTCCATAATTCCACACACCAACACATGCCATTAAGTAACACGGTGTTTCTTTTATTTTCATAATTATTTTTTAATAGTTGCATCACTAATATATGATATCTCATCACAAAGGGCTCAAGATTTTATTCTCTTAGATGAATACTTGAGTATGTCTTGCCTGAACGTCTGTTGTTTTGCACTGTCATGAGAGGAAAAATGGCACCTTCAGAAAAATTACATATGTAACATAAACAGTCCATTTAACTGGTTCGTTTTAAACAATACAGGAACTTAGTTAAGTGTTATTTAATCTCTCCTTCAGAATGAAATTAACTCTTCTGCTAACAAAACAGTCTTAATCTCTTCTCTTTCTTTTTTGCTTTTTTTTTTTTTTACCTTCCCTACAGAACAGTGCAAATAAGTGATTTCTTTCTCAATTGACCATAATGAAGATAATTGAAAATTCACTTCGGGTCAACCTGAAGTCCTTTTTTCTTACTTCAGCCAGTTTTTAAGTTAGTTTCAGGTGTAATTTTTTTTTTTTTTTAATTTAACCTACACTTGCAGGGTTTATGTGGATATTGTTTAAATCATATACATATTATATTGATATTAAATTCAATTCAAATTTTAAATACAATCTTACTTTAAACCAAAATAAATTTAATAGACAATGTAATATTTAATTTAAAATGAAGTTATTATTTTCTAAGCTTTCTTCAAAATGCTGGACTTAATCTCTAAAACTCTATTTTTTTGTGTTTAAAAAAATATTTTCTGTATACATTTCTGGCTTTTAATTTTACAAAGGTAGGGTGCTAATGCAGAGGCAATACTACTAGCACTTTTCTTACCTTTTCCTCATTTACAGTATTGAGTCAGAGAGACTTCTGTTGTCTGAAGAAGTAGACATTTATAATGGATACAGTGCAATTTGAAAATGATATATTAGACTATTCATTAAGAAAGGGTTTGGTACATATTTCTAATACTATGGATAGTATTTCATTACCACATGAATCTTTTTTGGAGGATTTATCTGTGACAATTTCATAATCTGTCACTAAGGGGATTTTATACACAAATGAATTAATTCTTTGTTTGAGGACCTTATGACCATTCTAAACATGGTATCCTGTAGAAGAGTCCTGACTAATCATGTGTTTACAAAGTTTATATTTGTTTGCATACTGTATGGTTGCCAAAATGTCTGGATTCCGGACTGTGACATCTCTCACAGCTGAGAGATGGTTTGTGCTGTTTTCCATTCAGTAAAAATATTCCCCAGTTGTTGTTAGGAAAGTTTATCTCAAGACCATTTTCAAAAGAATGTTATTGTAAGTTTTCCCAAGAAAAGAGAAAATATTAATAAAAATAATTCTGTTCATAATTAGAAGGCTTTATCGCTGCAGTATTTTCAAAAGCTTACGATCATTTGAAGTCAACTCTGCATCACTTAGGTACCTATTAATTTATTTTGTTTAGTTGGAGGTTTTTAAATGATAGCTATATTCTTGGAAAGTGTTTTCCACGTTAGATTGCTTATACGTATCCTAAAACTAAGAACAAATACAGGAAAAATTATTGATTACAGATGTAAAGTAATCTTGATCTTTATTAGAGAAGTAAGTTTGATCTTTGCTACGTCAAAAATAATTTGGCATAACAAAGCAAAGAGCAAAAAGTTGTAGTGGACATAGAGTAATATGGTGATAAAGGGAAATGAGAAGATATGTTTTGCTGTAGAGTTACATAGGCTTCAGCTCAGAGACAACAGGCTGACATCTTTGCCATTATTTACCACATAACTCAGGCTCATTAAAACACGAGATGATCTCCTCCCACTGAATTGTCAGCTTGCACTCCTATTTTAAATTTAGCAGAAAATTGGGAAACTATCAAGTTATACTATAAAATATATATTCATGTATTAAGGTATTATGATTAGCAACAGAGGTTTTACTTTCAGTTCTTACGTCATTATCAGTTCTATTTACTTGGCAAAAATAATTTCAGATAACTTTTAGTAGACATGGTTTTCTTCTTTCCAATATTAGTAAACTCTTAATACATTGCATAGCCCTTTGTAATTCTCTCTCAAAATATTATCATGCACAGTATAAATTCTTCTGCATCCAGTTGATATGGTCCATAAGTTCATCCATTTACCAGTGTCTTCAAGATCATGTTGCTAAAGGAGCTTTTATCAGTTCTCCAAATTATAATTTGCAGCCTCTATTTGTATATGCTTTACAATATATCACATTTTATTCTTGGCTCATACAGTTTTGGTGCTTGCTTCTACGTAGTGGCTTGGGAGAGTTTCTACCAACACAAGTGTAGGGAATTTATTTTTAATGATGTATATAAGAATTTTTTAACTGAAAGCTTTGTCCCTTTATTAGCATTCTGATCCAGCAAACCTGTACCACTTAGAGGAGAAAATGTCACCTGCTGAATCATCAATACCAATTCAGTTCACATCTCATTTTTTTCTTACAGATTCATTATTTTTATGCTGAACAAATTTGATACTAGATGCCTCTGATGCTTGGCAAGACCACAGACCAGAGAGGTATGACTTCATAATTTATAAGATGGGAAGATGAATTTTTAGCTGTTGAAGTAAAATATAAAAAAGAAACAGTACATTTTGCAATGCCTTGCATTCCCAGAAGGATTTAGCGAGTTGAATTTTAGGAGTTTTATGACATTAAAACTGCTGAGGATTGAAGTAACACCATGCAGACCATGTATACTTTTAAAATTACATACTGGTCGGAACAGCCAACAGTAGAAAGCACTTGTAAGTTCTCATAACTCTTTTCATTTCATGATGAATGACTAATGATAAAACTGTTTTAATATGACTTGTAAATGTGAGTGATGCAACTGTGAGACAAGCTGTGTTGCACCCTACAGTATGTACCATTGATGATATTGTTAACCAGTAACAAAAGTCAAGTTCCAAAATCTTTGACTGGTGATAATTTAGACAAGACGAATACAGTTAAATCTCTAAAACTTGTGGCAAGTAAAAAAAAGTAAACTAAGTGAGTTTGATCATAGAATCACAGAATGTTAGGGGTTGGAGGGGATCTCTAGAGATCATCTAGTCCAACACCCCTGCAGAAGTAGATCCACCTAGATCAGGTCACTCAGGACATGTCTAGGTGGGTTTTGAAAAAAACCTCTAGAGAAGGAGATTCCACACGCTCCCTGGGCAGCCTGTGCCAGGGCTCCCTAACTCTTACAGTGAGAGCTTTTTCTTATGCTTAAGTGGAACCTTTTATGTCCCACCTTACGTCCATTATCCTTTGTCCTATCACTTGAGACAACAGAAAAAAGTGCCTCTCCATCCTCTTGACATCCATCTTTTAAATACTTGTGTTAATGAGATCATCCTTCAGTCTTCTTCACCCCTAGACCCCTCAGCCTTTCCACATAAGAAAGATGCTTTTGTTCCCTGATCATTTTGGTGGCCCTCCACTGGACTATCTCTGGAGGTTCCATGTATCTCTTGAGCTGTGGAGCCCAGAACTGGACACAAGACTCTAGATGAGGCCTCACCAGGGCAGAGTAGAGGGGGAGAAGAACCTCTCTTGACCTGCTGGCCACACTCTTCTTGATGCATCCCAGGATGCCATTGGCCTTCTTGGCCACGAGGGCACATTGCTGGCTCATGGTTAGTTTATTATCAATCAGGACTCCCAGGTTTCTCTCTGCGGATCTGCTCTCCAGCAGGTCAGTCCCCAGCCTGTACTGGTGCATGGGGTTGTTTGTCCCGAGGTGCAGGACTACGCCCTTGTCGTTGTTGAACCTCATGAGGTTCCTCTCTGCCCAGGTCTCAAGCCAGTCGAGAACTCGCTGAATGGCAGCACAGCCTTCTGGTGAGTCAGCCAGAAGTTGAATAACACTGGCCTCTGAACCAGCCCCTATAGAACCCCACAGGCTACTGTCCTCCAGGTTGATTCTGTGCCATTGATCATCACTCTCTGGGTTCTGTCATTCAGCCTGTTCTTGATCCACCTCACTGTTCACTCATCCAAGCCACACTTCCCAAGCTTGACTATGAGGATGTTATGAGACACAGTGTCAAAAGCCTTACTGAATTCAAGGTAGATGACATCCACTACTCTCCCCTCATCTAGCAGCCAATCATATCACCATAGAAGGCTATCAGGTTGGTCAAGCAAGTTTTCCTTTTGATGAATCCATGTTGACTCCCCCTGGTAACCATCTTTTCTGTTGTGTGTTTACAAATGGCATCCAGGATAAGTTGTTCCATCACCTTTCCAGGGATGGAGGTGAGGCTGGCTGACCTGTAGTTTCCTGGGTCCTTCCTGCCTTTTGGAAGACAGGAGTTACATTGGCCTTCCTCCCATGACTAGGTACTTCACCTATGCTGTACAATCATTTAAAAATGATGGAGAGTAGTTTAGCAATCATGTCAGGCAGCTCCCTCAGCACTTGTGGGTTCACCCCATCAGGACCCATGGGTTTATGGGTGTCTAGCTTTCCTAGTAGACTCCTAACCCAATCCTCCTCCACCAAAGGAAGATCTTCCATTCTCCAGACTATTTCACCGTTCTCCATGGACGGGGCTTCCCGAGGGCTGGCCTTGGTTGTAAAGATATTTAATATCTTTATCAATTATCTGGATGAGTGGATCAAGTGCACCTTCAGTAAGTCTGCTGATGACACCAAGCTTGGTGGGTGCATAGACATGCTTGAGGGCAGGAAGGCTCTTCAGAGAAACCTGGACAGGCTGGATAGACAATCCGAAGCCAATTGTAACAAGTTCAACAAGACCAAGTGCCAGATCCTGCACTTGGACCACAACAACCTCATGCAGAGTGTCTGGAAAGCTGTCTGGCAGAAAAGGAGCTGGGAGTGTTTGTTGACAGCTGGCTGTACATGAGACAGCAGTGTGCCCAGGTGGCCAAGAAAGCCAATGGCATTCTGGTTTTTATCAGAAACAATGTGACCAGCAGGACCAATGAAGTGATTGCCCCCTTTTACTTGGTGCTAGTGAGGTCACACCTCAAATAGTGGCCAGTTCTGGGCTCCTCACTACAAGAAAGACATTGAGGTGCTGGAGAATGCCTAGAGACAGGCAAAGAAGCTGGTGAAGGGTCTAGAGAACCAGCCTGATGAGAAGCTGGTAATTTTTAGTCTGGAGAGGAGGAGGCTGACAGGAGACACAATCACACTCTCCAACTACCTGAAGGGTAGTCAATCTCTTTTCTCCACTAGTGAATAGATAGAACAAGAAGAAATGGGCTCAAGTTGCAATAGGAGAGGTTTAGATTGGACATTAGGAAGAACTTGTTCACCAAGATGAATATGGGCTTCCCAGGGAGGTGGTAAAGTCAGAATCCCTACAGATATTTAAAAGACACATAAATGAGGTACTGAGGGACAAGATTTAGTTTAGTGATGGATCTGAGAGTGTGAGGTTAGTGGTTGGACTCATTTATCTTAAAGGTCTTTTCCAACTATAATGATTCTATGATTCTATGATTCTGTGACTGAGGCAAAGAGGGCATTCAGTAGTTCTGCCATCTTTGCATCCTCTGTCACCAGGGCACCCTCCTTGTTCAGCAGTGGGCTCACATTCTTCCTAAACTTCTTTTTGCTACTGATGTACTTGAAAAAGTTCTTCTTGTTTTCCTTTACTTCCCTTGTCAAGTATAATTCCAAAAGGATTCAATCTTGAAATTACTAGAGGAAAATATCATAAAAAATATGGGACAGTTCTATTTTGGCCCCTCAGCTTGTTTGAAGAAACTGTGTGCAATAGGAGGCAATATGGCCATCATTAGTGCTTTTATGATTATTTTTTTTCTGACAACAATCCCCGTTCTCTAATTCTATTGTTCTA
Source organism: Colius striatus (assembly GCF_028858725.1). NCBI lineage: Eukaryota > Metazoa > Chordata > Aves > Coliiformes > Coliidae > Colius > Colius striatus. Next base: position 77,490,127 of record NC_084762.1, on the reverse strand, counting down.
CACAGTCTTACTCAAAAGACATGTTACAGATGTCCACATTCATATGATTTTTAAAAAATAGGTTATTATTTGTAAGGTCAGGCCAGCACTTTGGATGTAACTTCAAATGACCTTTGGTAGCATTTTTTATACAGTGACGGCACTCAAAGGAAGAAATAGAGTGGAAATCAGTGAAGCTTTCAAATTAAGAAGATAATAGCATTAACATCTACTGTGTAAAACAAGGAGAGCACAACTCCCAGTCTCAATTTTTTTGAAATTAGGTCACATCATAAGAGAGTGGAAACCCACTTCTAAATGATACATCTGAATGTAACAGTGCTTTTTCGTATACTTTATTCATTCAAGATAATTTAGAATAAGTAGAACTTTGTCATTTAAATATGCACATTAGCACTGAATCCCAGAAAGAAAGCAGTATTCACATTTCACTTAGGAGAAGAAATATTATCCTATAATTCATATGGAAATTTGTACCTGAAGAACAACAGCAAGAATCATCAAGTCCCTACCATTGTTTTGTGTGGCTGTATAAAGAGTTAAAATAAACTTTCATCAGTTCATTTTTGTTTTTCATATGCAGCTCAACAACAGCTATAATTTTAAAATGACTATGTAAAATCTCTAGATGCTCTACATAGTGTAAAACATGGGCACATACAACAATGAGAAAAGACATTCTTTTTGAACAAAACTGGTGTGCATTTCAAGGGTACTTAAGAGTAACCAATCATCCAAATGAGAAGATGTTCTCAGTAGTGTGCTGGAGTATCACAGGAGAGGGCACTGATCTGTTAACCCACATATGATGATGTCTAAAACATAAGAAAATCATCTGACAACAACTCTCAAATTGATAGCAAGGAAATATTTCTTGTGTTCCAGCAGGAGAGGATGGAGGACTCTGGAGCCTGCCTTGTCTTTTGTCCTGCACAGTGGAGGTGGGGAGGGACCTCAGAGGGGGCAACAGGGCCATGTGTGGCTACTGATTCATGGCTGGCAGGTGCAAGTCCCCTTAATCTCACTCACTGCTAGGTGAGCTTGTGATGACAGTCTGGCACCTTTCAAAGCTGTAAGTACTCAACAATATGCTCCTATGATATTTTAATGACTTTGAAAAACTTTTAGAGATAGACTGGTCGAAAGAAATTCAATGAGTAGACAGCAAATGTTAACATTAAAATGCATTAATTTTTAATTCCTTAAAGTAATAAAAATTCCCATGGAATTGGTATTATTTCCTGTCAGGAGATGAGCAAACATATCAACAAAATCATTATACAATTAACATTTGCTTTTTCATATTTTGCCATTGATGCAAGAAATTTTTCCATCCCTCTCAGTTCTCCACTTGTGAAGTGGTGTAAAAATAGCTACTACTCACAAGGATGTTGTGACTACAGATGGCTAAATTATTTCTCATGATTTGACAAAACAAGCTTTGTTTATCTACAGACAAGTAATTTCCAAACAAAGTTCGCACTTCACAAATATATTCTCTGCTCATAATTGTTTAATGAGCATCATTTACAAAGACCAGAAGTGGGGTTGGTTGTGACTGATTTCCTCTGCCCAGAGTTTTACTGCATTGTTGGTCATTTTAGTCACATCATTTCATTTCTGCTCTTTTTAACAACTCAAGTGATTCAAAGATGAAATGACACCAATTAAGTAACAACAGTGAGAAACGAGTGTATTTTTCTGTATGCAGGATCTTTTTTATTCGTATGTCATTGTATTTTTAAGTTCCCTTTGAGAACATACATGGGTCTTGATACAGCTCACTGACTAGCGTTGAGGGCTAAAAACTGAAAACACTCCACAGGAATAAGACAAAACAAGCAGAGAACTAGCAAAATAGGATTGATGCTGAGAATTTAAGTAGTATTTGTGAGCTTGTTCTTGCAATGTTTCCTGAACCCATACTGTTCCTGTGAGGATTAATAGAACATGGAGAAGATGTATATTACCATTGTCTTCTTAATATATCTCATTTTTTGTTTTTTTGAACATGATAATATTTTATTCTTTTCCTAAGCTTATTTTTCATAATCTAAAGAAATACTTTTTTGATCACTATTACCATGGTCTTTCTCTGCATCTCAGGAAAACAATGAGCACTGCTATCTGATTATATGATAACTCTCAGAATATATTCAGAATTTAGCCACTTCTAACTACCCTTTTTTGGCCTTAATCTTACCCCCAAAGGAAATGTTAGGTAAGGCAGAAAACGAAACAGAACTTTCAAACTTCCATCAAGCAAAAAAAAGCAACAATGAAAGAACCCCTTCATCCTTCTCTCGTTATGGTTTGTTGAATCTTCCTTTGTCTTGTTCCATAATAGGAATAATGTTCATGGCACTGGAGTATACACACAATAAATAGCTTCTGTGGTTATCAAACACCTCAGCTTCACTTCAGCATTTAATCACCCACAAAAGCCATTTCTTTGCCGTGTATACTTCTCTGCCACAAACATTATCCTGTAGCTAACATACACCCTGGAGTGCCAGACCTTTATTTTGCACTCGGAAAGCTGATTTTGAAGAATGAAAACCCCAACCCTCCATTTCTAAAACAACAGTTTAAAAGTTAAAAAGGGGGTAATAGTAATCAAAATCCCCAAGCCTCATTACCGTAGTAGAGAAAAAGGGCTGAGTTAAACGGTCTCCCAAAATTATTTCCAAAGAAAAACATGGTTATGATGGACATATGCTAAGAGATTATGATAATAACTTTGTTCTGGGAGGAATTAACTTTGCTCCCATGATAGAAATAACCCTAGCAGAGCCAATAGTGCTCCATATAACATAACCTGGAGAAGTTTCTAACAATAAATATAAATGGCACTCTCAAGCTGCTTCAATGGACTCAAAATGTTAATGATCTGAAAGTTATACAGAAATGTAACATACAATTAATATTTCCCTAGATCATCTTACCTGTCTTTTCCATATCCCTCTCTTCATAGCTCCTCAGGTTGCCCCTTTAAGCTGCAGACAGAACCAAAGAGTTCCCAAGACCCTCAAAACTGGTAAACCGATTTTATTCTCTGTCAATCCTGTATTCACAACCAGTATGTTTCTGTCCATCTCTCTTCTCCATTTATGCTTTAATCTCATCTATTTCTGGTCAACAGTATGTGATCAACCAAAGTTACATCAGTTCCTGGATGGATATTTGTGGCTTTGAAGTACTTAGTAGTCAAAAAGGGAGAGATGGGAGAAGTCAGCCTGTTGAAAAGCTAGACAATGAATAAATCTTACACTGTTAAAGTCAAAAAGGAAATATTCTGGGATACTAATAAGACAAAGAAAATGTGCCTGAAGAGAAAGAAGGAAAAACTGAAGGAAGAGTGGAAGGCAGACCAAAGAGAAAGATAATGGAATGTCTACCAAGAGAAAGAAAAGTTTGGGTCCAGGGAAAATAATGTACCAGCAAAAGGAAGAGAGGTAATGCTATAAAGAGTAAACCAAAATATGATAGAAGAAGAAAGAAAAACTCTACAAGTTCCACAGTGACTGGAACTAGAACTGAAGTTTGGTATTATATTTGGCATTATAATGCTGGAAAGAGGGGCAAAGATCTGGAAATGAGAAAAGAGACTTTAAAAGAAGGGATGAAAGAAAAATACTAGTGCAAAGAACAAAGCAGCTAGTGTTAGGCTGGTGTCTTTTTCAATGCTTTGGCCACTGTGAAATTACAGAATTGAAAAACAGTGGACTGCAGTATCATACATGCTATTGTACAATCTATGGTTGGACGAGAAACACCACATACATAGAGTCCTTGAATTGGGGCTTATCTGTTCTCCTACATTCATTTTATTTCTTCTGAATTTGTTAATGTGAGTTAAATGGAAGGACTATAAGGTAAAATAGCAAGACAAGTGAGTATGCATTAGTGCATGTTAGCAACCTTCCCCTGATTCTTTAGGAAGAATTTAAACAGGAGAAAGAGTTAGAGTGTTTAACCTGCATGAGTAGAGAGGTTGCTCCAGGTCCAAAACTCAGCATAGGAAAACAGATCAGGGACAGGCATTTGTTGTGCTCTGTCTTCTAGAAAATGTCCCTTTCAGCAAAAGCAGAGGTTGTTAGAATGTTACTTAAATAAAGTTTTCCATTTTAATATCCAGTATCTGTGGTGTTACATTTGGTCTTACATGAGGCTTACAGAGAGACTCATTGTATTAGGAAGGTTGCACATTTATTGTGTTAGATAATAAGATACGTTGCAGCTTTACCAAACTGTCTTCAGAAGACTACAACAGAGGTAGGTGGAATGAAGTCAAGAACGTATCAATTCAGGTATATTAGTAAAAGGTTAGTTTTAATTAAAAATATTATCAGGTGAAGAGGATTTACACCAGGTAGACATCCTGCCCCACCTCCTGAACAGCACATTTCCAGCTACAGGAAACAAGGAAGGAAGTCATCTCAAGGGGGAAGTGAACGGAAAGATTTATTTACTGCTGTGTTGAACTTTGTTGTGTTAGAGTATCTAATGGAATTCTCAGTCCTGATTCGGTCAGTTCTCAGGAGTCCCTTAGGGAGTGAATAGGAAGAGGTGGATATGAAGAATCGCACTCATGAAAACAGAATGCTGACCTGTTAATGAGAGAGTTTTACTTATATTCATCTCATCAAAGTGTCTTAAAAAAATAAATCGTATTACAGAGTACTTTTCTTGCCTTTACCCATTCACTGGCCCTCAGAAATGTTGCATTATGTTGTACAGATTCACATGATAGGCAGAGGAGGTGAAACTGCAGGTCACTGCACAGCCAACTGAAAATCAAAATATGTGACTTAAGCCCTGAACAGGAATGGGAGTTCTAAAGCTGGACCTTTCACAGTCAAAATTTAAAAAACCAAACCACTGACTTCATAGGTTAAAATGTGGATACAGTCACTCCTCTGCTTATTCTGTGTTACCTGAGCCTGTTAGATCCAGCCCCAGCAGTGGCATAAGCAGAGAAGACTAATCTGTGACTATTTTAAGACATGAGCAGTGAATCTAGGTACTTTGGCCTCTCTAGATTTAGATGTTTCTTGATTTTCAAGGAGCTGAGGTACCTACAGGATTAGACAAGGTGATAAAATGGTATTAGATACCGATGATATCTAAATGTTGGACTTAGGTGCCTAAGGAGGCATTGAGATCTTTAACTCCCTCTTGTAAATTTAGCCCTGTATTTCTTCTCTCATAAAACTGTCTCTGTCAGCAACATTGTTCCTTTCAAGTGTTCTCTTTTTTTTTCATTTTTTGCCTTTATATAACCAGCTTTACATTCTTTGTTGCTTCTATAAACTTATAAAATCACCCTATTATACAGAAATGTAAGTCAACTAAATCATCTAGAAATATTAACTCAGTTCAATACACCCAGGATGAAACAGCTGTATAAGCTTTAACCCTTTATGCCAGTCTCTGTTTATTATCCTTACTTATTTGACTCACAAGCTGAAATAAATTTCTTGTCCTTAGTCATGAACTTCTGACCAAGATGCTAAATGTTCTGGTTGTTCGGCTCACTTTAATGGCTTTCCTTTTGAATTTACCCTGGCTTTTCAGCACATTGTAAGTGGGACTGGAAACATGGTCTCTTATTTAACGTTGCCAGACACTTCATTGATTTCAGTTACTTAGAGCTTAGCCAAGTTTCATCTGTTTGGAATAAAGTAATGTTCCATGCTTTGTGTCTTATGGTGGATTTTTCAGAAAATTTCAGCCAAGGTAACGGACCCCTTTCAAGAGCAAGGTGAGAGATACTGTGAGATACTTAATTTTCTCCATGGGCTGCTTCCCCATTGGAGTTGCACAGTCACGGGGATAGGAAGAGAGTAAGTCCTGTTTAGAACAGGTTGGTGGAGTTCGGAGTTGGTAGAGGCACCATCCCTGGAGATATTCAAAAGATGCATATATGAAGTTTTCATAGAATCATAAAATGGTAGGGATTGGAAGGGACCTTGAGAGATCATCTAGTCCAACCCCCCTGCAGAAGCAGGGTCACCTAGATCAGGTCGCATAGGAACCTCCATAGAAGACCTCTAAGGAAGGAGACTCCACAACCCCTCTGGGCAGCCTGTTATACTGCTCCATCACTCTCACAGTGAAATCGTTTTTTCTTATATTTAAGTGGAACTTTTTGTGTTCCAGCTTCATTCCATTACTCCTTGTCCTGTGCTAGATACAATAGAAAAAAGGGATGCCCCAACCTCCTGACACCCATCATTTAGATATTTGTAAATGTTAATAAGATCTCCCCTCAATCTCCTCTTCTCCACACTAAACAGCCCCAGTTCCCGCAGTCTTTCCTCATACGAAAGATGTTCCATTCCCCTGATCATCTTGGTGGCCCTGCGCTGGACTCTCTCCAGGACTTCTCTGTCTCTCTTGAGCTGAGGAGCCTAGAAATGGACACCGAACTCCAGATGAAGCCTCATCAGGGCAGAGTAGAGGGAGAGGAGAACTTCCCTCAACCAGCTGTCCACACTCTTGATACATCCTAGGATCCCATTGGCCTTCTTGGCCATGAGGGCACGTTGCTGGCTCATGTTTAGTTTATTAGGCCTGTACTCCAGCAAAACCTATTGCAGAAGAGGTAAGATTATTGCGTGAAGCTAGGCAATCACTTAAACCAGGCTTTCTGCAAGAGATCAATAATGACATTTTATTAATTTCCTGGTTCCTGAGTTCAAAGTGGGGTGTTTCGTTTGCAAAAATGATAAATGTTTATGTCTGACAAACATGTATACAGGGATGCTGCAGAGTTTTTCCAAGGACTCAAAAAACCCCAGACCCTAGATATATCTAGTTGAGAATGCAAAATTAGGACATGCTTTCTATTTTGACCAAAATTTGTTTCAACTTTAGCTTAGAAATAAAAACAGCATCAGCCCACTTGATGAGGTTCACTGAGAACAGTCCCCACTTTTTCAGAAAAATTAATTGGCAAAGCACTCAGACCCAATGCTGTCAGGGCAGGATTTGTGGGAGGCATGCATGTGTGGATATTATATTGGGGAAGTCATGTTTGACCAACCTGAGAGCCTTTTATGTAGATGTAACCAGGTGGATAGATGGTGGTGGTGTAGTGGATGTGGTTTATCTGGATTTCAGTAAAGCATTTGTCACCATCTCCCACAGTATCTTTGCAGCAAAACTGAGAATGTGTGGGCTGTATGATCAGCTAATGAGGCTGATTGTTAACTGGTTGAAGGAAAGAAGGCAACGACTTATGATCAATGGGGCAAGGCTAGTTGGAAGCCTGTATCTAGTGGAGTCCCTCAGGGGTCACTGCTAGGACTAGTACTGTTCAAAATATTGATTAATGATCTGGATGAGGGAACAGAGGGCACTGTCAGCAAGTTTTCTGATGATATTAAACTGAGCACAGTGGCTGACACACCAGAAGGCTGTGCTGCCATTCAATGATATCTGGATAGGCTGCAGAGTTGGGTAGGGAGAAATTGAATTAATTTCAACAATGGCATGTGTAGAGTCTTGCATCTGGTTAAGAATAACCCCATGTACCAGTACAGTTTGGGGAATGAACTCTTAGAGAGCAGTGTAGGGGAAAAGGGACCTGGGGGTCCTAGTGGACAGCAGGATGGTCATGAGCCAGTAATGTGGCCTCATGGCCAAGAAGGCCAATGGCATCCTGGGGTGTGAGCAGTAGGTCTAGAGAGGTTCTCCTCCCCCTCTGCTCTGCCCTCATGAGACCACATATGGAATATTGAGTCCAGTTCTGGGCCTCTCACTTCCAGAAGGACAGGGAGATGCTGGAGACAGTTCAGCACAGAGCCACCAAGATGATGAAGGGAGTGGAGCCTTATGACGAAAGGCTGATGGAGCTGCAGCTCTTTAGCTTGGAGGAGACTGAGGGGTGACCTCATTAATGTTAACAAATATGTAAAAGTTGGGTATCAGGAGGATGGAGCCAGGCTGTTCTCAATGATGTCCAGCAATTGGACTAGGGGTAATGGGTATAAGCTGGAACATAAGAGGTTCCAAAGAAATAGAAGGAAAAATTTCTTCACTGTGAGGGTGAGGGAGCACTCACACAGGCTTCCCTGGTGGGTTGTTGAGTCTTCTTCTCTGGGGACATTAAAAACTCACCTGTATGAGTTCCTGTGTGACCCACTCTAGATGGTCCTGCTCTGGCAGGGGGGTTGGACTAGATGATCTTTTGAGATCCCTTCCAACCCTTAAGATTCTATGATTCTTTGATTCTGTGATTATGCCACTGCAAGAGTTGCACAGCTCTTCCCACTGCTTTTACAGTTCTCCTGATAGCAATGAGCATCAGAGATGAATCCAAAAATAACCGATTCTGCCTTTGGGTTAAATAAGAAAAGCATGCTAAGAATGTAGTCTCACAGCATAAACTAACAATGACAAGACAACAAAATACAGAACAACTTGCTAAGTGGGGGTTGTCCATCAGGTGCGATGGATTAGGTAGGTCTGTGTGTACTGCCAGACATTAGCCATGCGGTTAATGGCTATACCAGAAGAAATGGCATAAATGAGCCAAATCAATGCTGTCTAAGCCACCTTCTCCAGCATTTGATTGGCTGATTCTGAAGACCTTAATGAAATACTTTCTCTGGGTGTACGTGCATGCATGTATGAAATGCTTTACTTGAGCATTTTTATAAGATACTTTTGTTCCTTACTTTTACATGTACTCATTAATGCACATTGCTTATTTAAAATCAAATGGAAAAAATATCCTGATATCAATGATAACAGTATCAAAGAATATCTTCTAAAGATTACACTTGATATTTATAATGTCTGCATTCATTGTGTTGGCATCATAATACTGTAATTATTCAATATAATAAAGGTTATTATTTCTCTGTGTAAATCGTACTGCAATCCAAGTAACCCATTTGGCTCATTGATTCTCCCCACCAGGAGTATTTATCCACCAATGATTTCCTGTAAATCTAAACCATGATACTAAGGAACGCATGCCACGCTCATTATTTGTTACCTTCATCAAAGGTAAAGTATAACATCAAGGGTACATTTGACCTTATTATCTTTAACTTGGTGTTAAATTTATAATAACATTCATGAGGATGTTAAAGTACAACACATGACACCAGAACCAGATTAAAAGCATTAGTGACAAAATCAGCATAGTGTTGTTTTAATCCACAGTAAGAAAAAGGACTTCAGGCTGTTGCAGAAAGCTTGCAAAATCAGCCTGGAACTAGATGAAAAACTCTAAAAATGCAGAGAGGAAAAGTGAGTGTTGGCAAAAACAAAGAACTGTAGTAAAGCTAGACTGTGTTCAAGTTGCAGTTACCAAAATGCTTGCCTTGAATAAGAAAGATAAGTAAGATTTGGTGTTTCTGTTCATTGGAATTGTGTTGACTAATGCAAGAGGGTTTTTGGAAAAATAATGTAAAATATTGCATTTAAACAGGAAACAGATGGCCCTTAACTGGGCATGCAGGTGAGGAAACAGTAGCTTCCTAATTTCACTGAGCCAGAAAAACAAGAAGAAATATAATGCTTTGTTTGTTCCCTTCAGTTCAGTATGCACTGGACTTGATATTAGTTTGGTTTTTTTTTTTAATGTATTTAATATTTTTTTTACACACACTCGTAAAAGGGTAAGAGTCTAACCAAGATCTCCTTTCTAATGAGTATCCTTCCTAATCAAGCGCAAACCATTCCCTCTGAATTACACATACAATAATAGTAGGGCAAACAACAGAGATCCATGCAAAGTTAACTATTTTCAAGGCATGATGGGTATGGAAGAAACCACAACAATTTATAGAATGCATTAAAATTGGATTGCAAGGAAATTTATGATAGGCAGCCACACAATAAAAAAAACCCCAAAGATTAATTAACATAAAAATTCTAGCTGCCATATTTCTCTAAGTAGAAATAATTGCAAGACGTTTTTATTTCAGTGAATGAACCTCCAAATGGACACAGCGTAGAGTCAACATGAATATGAAAGTCACCTCTAGACTAGGAAAAGAACAGGTCACAAACTATCTGAGTGGACATGCAATTACTTTGTATAATGCAACTGTAGTAGAAACAGTATGAAGTTAAGGGCATAAGAAAATTTGAAGAATTTATAAAAATCTGTTTTCCTTGAAGTACTGAAAATTTATAGTAAATGTAACATTCTCAAAAAACAGACAGCTAAAGAACTTTTCCCAGAGGTCTGAGATTACTCTCATCACTCTGAATCAGGAGGCAGCCCACCAAAGTCAGTCAAATCCCATCTCTAAGACTGAAAAGGGAAAGATGAATATGGCTGACTTGGAAAACAAAACATGACTTGTTTTTTTTAAAGTCACTCCACATCTGCAACCTTTGACTACTGGTGTATCAGATAGGGTGAATGCCTTAGAAGTGAGAAGTAGAATGTTTGATGTAGAAAACTTCTGGTTTTGACCTATCCTGACTACATTAGCAGACTAACACAGAGCACAGTTTCTAGTGGTGTACGAGTACTGAGGAGGCTGACCTGTATACCTTGCTTTCATCTTCTCTAATTAAGCCAGAGCAGATACATTCTTTGTAAAAATTGATAGCTGGTGGCAGATCCAAATGAATTTTCACATATTTCTGACGATGTACAATACAGTCTTGTTGTTTATGCTGCATCATGCTGTACGCCAATATGATGCACCATAGTATGTGAGACTTTGGCAAACTTACAAAGGAGAGAAAGAACAATTTTAATAGCTTTCTTTCAGATTGGATGGTAGGTATCTGATCTAAATGTTAGGTGATTTCTCTTGAAGTGCGTATCAGTAAAGGCTGATGATTTAACCATCTCCAAATACTTTTAATCTTCAGATATTTTAGTGCCAAGTTCTTTTTAGTGAATATAATGGATCTCAATGTTGAGAACAGTGAAGAGGGTGGGGTTTTCATATACATGTAACTGCAAGCATCTGTAATGCTCTTTGAAATGTAGTAGAACAAAGCTGCTTTCTCTTCTTTCTTAAATCAAATTGAAGTGAGGGTTTATTTACATTCAGAGTCATTTAAAGATGTATATTTTCTTCTGTATTGCATCTAAATGTAATATTATAGTTATAAAATCCAGACGGACTTTGCATACTGTTCAAAGTCTACTTTGAACTCACCAAACTAGAATCATAAATTCTTAGTTTAGCATTTTTTACATAAATATTTTGATTGGATTCCAGTTTCCAAAATTTTCACCTATAAATTTGTTTTTCTATTTACTTTTTTTGTACTTCTGAATTTTTATGTAATTTTGTTAAAAGGTTAGTATTTCAAATACATGGAGAAAAGGAGTATGGTGTTGTGGCTAGACCACAAAGTCAGAAAGAGAAGTATCTGTAAGTCTCTGGTTTCTAACTTATGATTCCCCTTACGTATCTGTTCCATTAGTTCAGTTTCCCTGTCCTATCTTGAACCTCCAGCTTCCTTTGTGTCTCCTTATCCTTTGAGTTAGTCTTTCTTGGACTTCATTAATGTCACTTCAGTGTTTGAGTGGATCATCTCGTATTTCCTCTCTGCATTTTGGACTGCAAGTCAGAAGTGAAAGATATTTACTCTTCTTCTACCACAATTGGACTCTTCAAGTTTTCCAGTTTTTCAGATGAATGTATTACTATGTACTTCTCCAGGCTACTGTGAAATTTAAATATTTCATGCTTGTTACTAAAGCACATATAGGAGCAGTGACAGTGCCTCCCTCACCTGTATGCATCTTAAGACTGTACCTTCAGACAACAGATCTGCACAAAAAGATTTCTAATGTCTCATATGAAAATGCAGCAAGGCACTGATCTCTTTGTAAAGTGTCACATTTTAAAAATCACCTCACCAATCAGCAGTTCCTAAAATTTGTCCTCAATTACGTAAACTGAGCTCTTTGGAAGGTCTGTCCTGATTCGTATTGAATGTGCACATTAATCAAACATGGAGAGTGTGGCATGCTGACAATACTTTGTTCTGTAAAAAATATATCTATACTGATAATGACTGAATTTGTTTTCCTCTGAACCAGCTGTGGTCTCACACTGGTGAGTGCAAAGTAGGTATGAGATGATGTCAAATCAGAACAACCCTTATTTTATATCCACTTTTAACCAGCAATAAACCTATGCAAGGAAAGATAAAAGACATATGCTTTAACTGGACTAAATCTTGCATATGGTTACTCACCTGCACATGTTGATTTTGCGGAAGGACAAAGCATGGTGAGAGGCTGTGTGGTTCAGTGCTGGCACTGCTCAATGCAGGGTTCAGCAACTGAGCAGCTGAACAAAGCCAGCCTGTTCTGAAACAGGAGTAGAAGAGACTACTTAAAATTTAAAAAGATAGATATCATGAACAGGTTATTTAAGGCAAGCTCTGGATAGAGTGGAGCATTCATGTAAGTAAATAAAGGAAATGTCATTTGTAAGTCTTAAAAATACAATATCACTAATAACTTCAGTAATAAATAAAATGTGCTCTACTATCTGTAATGATTGCACACATTGAGGCTATTATTTTTGGTGACTAGTTGTAAAGATTCCACTGCATTGTTGAAATAACAGTATAAAGGGTCTGAGTGGTTATGAGGCTTTTGCTTTTCCAGGCTTTGTTTCACTGCTTATTGTTCAGCATTTTTTTTATAGATCTTGTGAGAACTAGAATTCCTAATCCTACTAACAAGACATTAGGGATGATACGAAATGCAATGTTTTTACAAACCTGGTTATATTCCTGTAAACCTCATAACAGCAATATTCCCTAATTGTATCCCCTACATGATTTTCACCTTCCCTGACATTGTATTTGTGACCTGTTCAAACTGACGTATTAAGACAATAGTTCAGAAAAAAATGTCCAAGAATATGCAAATAATCACTAACAAAAATATAAATCTTAGTTTATGGTGTATAATGCTTTTAAATTTTAAAATATCTTTGATTTGTTAATTCCTTTTCAAAATATGTTTCTGGGCTTTAATGTGAGAAATAAGGGGAGGTCATGAATGTTAAAAAATATCTGCAAGTATACTCAATATATTTCACAGGGAAAGAAGCCAATTAAAGCTTGCTAGTGATTTCTAAACTGCAATGAGCAATTCAAGAAACATTTTAAATAGAAACAAGAGCATTATAACAGTATTTAAACATCCTATCTTTTGTGACTGTGCTGTCAAAGTCAAATACAAACAAAATATACTGTACCTAGAGATTCACTTGGTACAAAACCACTACATATTTTACAATCTAGATGTTCATTTATGATGAATGTCAACAAAAGAAGCCACAAGAATGACCCTCCTGACTGCACTTCAAAATCTTGCCAAGAAATGTATTCCCCATACTGTCATAAACAATCTATTTGCCTTCATTGTCTACTGATAAACATTTCCTACCCATTCTTTTATAGCACGTAATATTGACATACTCTGAGATAACAACAGGTAGCCTAAAATAAAATCCATTTGGGTTAACTCTTCTGTTCAAGGTCTACTTTCCTAATAAATAAGGTGATTTTTAATTGTAGGAAGCAATCATCAAATAGTTTGAAGTACGTTGGGTGTCACAACTTTAGAAACATTTCTCTGTTAGCAGCATTACCATTTTCTTGTTGTGACATAGCTTTCTTATGCAGAGCTGATACTTCTAAACTGACAGCATAGTCTAAAAAAAAAAAACCCCAAGAATATTGTTTCATCAAGCAGCAGTCATAAAGAGTCTATTTTTTCTTTAGCTTAACTGTTAGCAATCGAGTCAGAGCATTCTGCCAGTAAACAATTGATCCATAGTCTCTCAGAGACTTGTATCTCTAAACATATTTGTCAATCAATTTGCCTACTTTGTATTAACAGCTATACTGGCCGTGTTTACAATGTCAGGAATGTTTACCGAATTAAGCACAGTTGTCATGCAGATAATGGTATTAAACCATTGGTATTATTATTGACCCACTACAGTTCCAAGCCATGCCTTTAATGCATGGCATCTTAACACAGATAAATAGAACACAGTTAATTTAAATATGGAATAATCATATTGTGATATACTATACCGATGTCTTAGTCAAATGGAAGTTTCCAAAAAAAAAAAAAAAACAGAAAGAAATTCCACATACATTGACATTTCATCACAGGTTAGTCAACAGTCACGGAGCTCTTCCTAAATCTAATGTCAGGCTATTTTTCATATTTTTCATTGAAGGTTTTCTGAACTTGTATTACATATTGTCCAACTCATAGGAGAGAGGGAACTTTTACCACATCCCTTTATAGCTTGAAGAAGTTAAAAATCTGGCACATACTGATCAGTCATAATTATAAAGACAATTCTGTAAGCCAGCCACTGGGGCTGTGTCTGTATGCTGTGGTTTATCCACTAGACTACTGTCAAGATGTCTGATAATACATAGAAATATAGGTATGTTTATGGCAATTTCCAAGGAAGCAGGAATAGCAGTGTTGAGATTCATATTTTTTCTAGACACAGAGAAAGGAAGATGTGATGAAAGAGAGAAACAAACACAAAACAGTTTTGTTTTTCTTCATGCTGTAAATTAGGAATGAGTATTTCTAAAAACATCTATTTTGTCTGATACTCTGTACCATATTCATTCAAAGATATTACATTGCCAAGACATCTATCTAAGTCACAATAGCTGAATTATGCAGTATGTTCCTAAATAAACAGAGCCCCAGCATCTGCTGCATGAAACTTGTAAGGAAATGCATTTATGAGTAAGGTAAAAATCTCTTAGGAAAACTGGCAATATCTCCCAAGAATCTTCAAGATGTAGGGGAAAAAAGTGTCATTTTCTCACCAATAATCTGCACTTTTATCTTACATGAAACAATTTTTCACAAAAAAAGTCTGCCCTCGTTGTATTTGATAAAGAAGAAAAATTAGATATAGGTCCAATTTCCTTTTGAAAAGCAGGCTTCTTCTGCTTTTGATTGGCCTTTTCTGTGACCCTCTATACAAGAAGACAGATAATAAATATAATGATTTGTACTGAAAAGAAAACTGTGAGGATAATGGCCCAAACAGTGTAGTTTTTTTATAATGTTACCATAGTAAATAATAGCAGCATGGTTCACATGGTTATAGTTATGGCAGTATCAGTGTTTCCATTATAACTCCTGTTTTTCATAAGTTCATAATTTTATTTTATTCAATTTTCTCTTGAAAGAGCATAGGAGGTTTTAACGAGGAACACTTTTAATTTGAAAAATAATAACTTTTTTTTGTCTAGTCAGTAGCCATTTGTTAATAAAAAAGAACAATTTACTTGTTTATAACAATGATTTGCACCATTTCATAGAAAAAAATCCCGAAACTTCAAATGAAGTAATGAAACCAGGCAATTGATTAACCTATAGCAAACTGTCATTAGTCTTGACTGTGAAGTAAGTTCTTTTGCTCATCTGCTAAATGTACTTTTTGACTACACCTACTAATACTTCCTCCAAGTCCCTATTCCGCAGTTAGGCATAGGCTTAAGCACCCTCTTGAACAGGAATGCTTTTCAGAGCTCGGGCCCTAGAAATATATACATTTTTAATTATATGGAAGTGCTTGAAGATAATCCAATCCTCTCCAAACAGCATGTAGTTTTTATTGACTTCTGCTTGTCTAACAGCAATGTATTTTTGTGTTTGTGTATTAATGATCAGGTATTACTTTCCCTCCACACTTTTCCTTTATCTTGATGCGCATGTTTGTCAATCAAGGAGAGGTGAGAGTGTACTAGAATATCTGCTTAATCCTACATTGTCACCACATCACTAATTTCACTAAGTATTTTATGCTGCACAGTCCAAGCACAATTATACCTTGTTTACCATGCATTTCCTTGGTTGGTCTATGCCACAGCTCTGGAATTACTGAAATGCAGAGATGTGCTTTAATGGGGAATATTACTTATTAAACGTAATGGCAACAGATCTATACGTTAATATATTATAGGATTTCACAGTACTTACATTAATGTATTTTACTTTACATGATTAGATATTAGTGATATAATTTATTAGTTAAATAATTTAACAATCTCATCATTGAATAACATATAAATGTCAGAGGTGCATGAAGGTGCTATATATTGAACAACCATGCTTAGGGAAGTTCATGTTATCATGTTTGGAGAAGATCTCCAAACCAATCAAAAACCCAAGCTGGAAAAGCACTGAGACAAAGGCTCCCATGCTGATAATTACTCTGCAACAACCCTGATTGTTTGTCCTGAGCTGAGTATCTTGTCTGCCTGCAGTTGCTGAGACCACCATGGTCTATTGCAAAGTGGTATTGAAGGGAGATGGGGTAACTCAGGCTGTTTTATTCAGGGGAACCAGCACTGTATCAGTGTTGTGCAAAGACTGCTCAAATGCTCAGTGGACCACAAGAATTTTGTCTCGGGATATGATTTACATTCAGACTTCTGGATGAATTCTGGTCTAAAAATAGGATTAAGCCTTTGTTGCTACACCCTGAACACCAGACTCATACTTGGCCTTTATCCTATGCTAGAGCATCTGCACTCACTCATATTCAGCAGAGCTGCTGCCTTCCCACTGATGAAGGACACTCCATGCCAAACAAAGCTGGTTTATGCCAAGTGTCTGTGCCTGTAGGTGGGGGCTCAGGAGTGAACAAAAGAGGCAATGCAAGGCTATTAGGTGGCAATATGGGGGGCATTTCTAGTCCATGGGACTCCCCACATACGGCCATGTCTCTCATCTGATCCTTTTCATTACAGCTTATTTTGATGTGTAGTCCGATGTACTGGGAATCTCGTAACTAGAGAGGGTGACATATGAGTTAAAAGTTCATCACAGCTAAAAGGAGAATACTAATAAAACATAGAAGCCTCCATATTATCACTTCCCTGCATGATAAATAACTCTACAAATGTTAATTTCTCCAATGTTACTAGAAGTACAAACAGTACATATTGCTTCAATGCTGGTGTGCACGGCTTGTGCATTTAGAGGGATGTGTTTAGTTTTTATACTTATTTACTAGGGACACAAATTTTAACAACATGAAATATTTTGGTTGTATGGTATGAACACCAATAGTTTAACATAAACTATGGAAGGAATCCAGGCTGTGTTGACATATTTTATGAATGTTATGGGATGCCAGATTGGAGGTGTACATCTGTGTGGGTTGGCCAGTCATCCCACTGCCGTCTGTGTATCTGTATGCTTAAATGAATTAGCTATTATAAAAACACTGCATAAACAAGTTTAATGCTGTACACTTTCCTTTTGCTGATATAAAAGTATCTGATTCAGAGTGAATCAAGCTAACAATGATATTCAATTGCTCTTTTACTTTTCTCACGTAGAAAATTGGAAAGCTATGCATTTTAAACTGTCTCATCTCCAAAGCTGAGGACCCCCCCCTCTCCCTTTGACTCTCTCTCCATCCATGTCATTGGCAGCAATCTTCTTGCAGCCCCTCATGGCAGGAAGTACCACTGCATTATCCCGCAGTCGAAATCATTACCCGGTGACTGCCATGCACAAGGTCATTCAAGGTCACTAAAATCCCTTCTAGCCAGCCTGGGCCTGGAGCAACGACTGCCAGAAAGCGGCACCAGATTGCCCTGCTACCAGTGCCAGGATACCAATATAGTAGTCAGGAGCTGTGAGATACCTTAGGGATTCCTCATACCTGAGGCCATCACACTGGCTATCAAGGCGGATGTGGGAATTGTGAAGAAATCTTTTTCCTCCTGTGTACCTGAAAACATCACTACAATAACTCCCTTTTTTTTTTACACAGCACGTGGGAACAAGGTTTTGGTTTAAATTATTGTAACTTCCACATTTGTCAGAGGATAAACATAGAAACCTTGGTGGTCAGGGAACTCAGTAAGTAGTGGAATACTCAGTGCTAGAGAAACCCCAGGGGAATAGGGAAATCAAGCCAATTCTATTTTGTTGTGTAAATAAACTTTTATAAGTTTGGCATTATCATCCTGTTCTGAATATGCTGGTCAAATGGAATAAAAAAATGGATTAGAAGAAAAGATTTTCTTTGTTTACACAGAATTTGATCTTTGAGTTAAATTAGAAACAATAAAACTTTTTGAACTTTTTTTCAGCTAACATTTTGTAGGCTAATTTTGAATTTGAATTCATTCCAAGCATGATAGCTTAGATTTGCCCCAGATGGACTTTCAGTTCTGTTCAAATTGCTTGACAGCACCAAAACAGCCATTTGTAACTAAGTCTGCAGAAATGGGCTGGCACTTGCAGCCTACCAGCATTGCTGATCTTTTTGTATGGAAAAAGCACCCATAAATCACAGCATATTAAAAAGGCACACACATCTCAAGCAAACATCATGGAGAATCCATTGTCCTGTAGATAAGTATACAAATAAGTGCAAAGCATCACTTAAGTTTTATATAAGGCACATATTTTTTGGAAGGCAACCAATGCAGTTTCACATGCTGTACTTTTTTCTAATCTGACTGACTCACAGTCTTGTGATAGTGAGATAAGCTAGGTAGGCAAATTTTTACAGAGTTGCAATTACTGAAATTGTCATTACGCTGCTCACTGTAAAATAAATATAGATAGAAGTGAAATTATGCACAGGCTAGAAGTAGAAAGTGTTTTGCTTCTGTTTGCTAAATTAATCTCTTCCTAAATGGCTGCAGGCCAGGTAGGTTAGCATTTGTGGTTTCAAAGGTTTTCAGCGCTTGCAATGAGCCATGAAATTACTGCATGCTGCTGAAAATGGCAGCTGATGAAAGGAAAAGAGCGAATCCCAAAGGCAGAAAGACAGGAGGAAGCAAAATTACAGGCAGAAAGTCTGATTTTTGATGTTTCTCATTGTGAAATGTACACCCAAACTTTTAATAAAACATAAAACATTAATAAACCTGCTAACAATTCCTTACAATTTCTTTTGAAGTCTCAGTATAATTTCTGAATACTTATTAAAAGAGGCAATGATTCAATGGTGGCTGAGCAGTTTCTGTCTGTTGGATATGGTATATTGGTATACTAGTGATTTTTGAAATTAGATTTTTATTGATGTTTTTTAATTGAATTATCCAAAGGATTGATGTTTTCTCTTAATAATGTGACCCTAAACTCTTGAATTGTTGATCGAGTTTAACTAATATTAAATAAGATATTCAATGGTAAAGCACACTGTCTGCTCAATGCTGCTTCACCATTTCAAATCTCAGGTTAGGAAAATAAATTTGGCTTCAGCTAGCCATGTTGCTAACAGTTAGTTTATTATATGACAGGTATATGTCACAGGAATGTTGGTGTTAATTCTGGGGAGAGGTGAACAATTATTTTAAGCACTATGAAATGGAAGAGAAATCATGCACAGCAATGTCTGGGATACTTCAGTATAGCACCATTTTAGTGTTAAAGGAACATACAAATGTACAAATCCTTTGGGATGGTATCATGTCATCAATTTTTTGGCTGAATTACCTACTACTTTCATACACTCACAGTGTGTTAAGACAATTTGTAATTACTTTGTCGTTATTAAGACAGTTTTTCATAGATGAAATTTGTTGACAAAAACCTCCAAAACTTGCAAAGATATAAAATTAAGAAGTTATCTTTCTACTAAAAAAGTATTGAACTGATTAAAGAATTATCCTAGAATCTGGTTATATTCTTAAGGGCTCTGTGCAGGCAGATAACTTGTTTACTGTGATCAACCATAATGTAAAATGAGGTACTTCCTTGTAGAGACATGGTATTTCCTTGTAGAAATAAGCCTGCATCTATCTTTGGGGACTGAGGAAGCTTATACTCTTCTGATATGACTGGTTATGAAAATTAATATCGGTTTTTATAAGCTCTTTAAAATAGACAGATCTGAACCAAGTAAGGCAAACAGGCAAGAGCTAAATTCAGCTCCTTCTAGACTATGTCTAAAAGGAAACAGGCATGAAAATTAGGATCATATTTAACATTTTGTTGATACAGGTAACTAGCTTTGATGTTTTCTTTAACTTTACATAGCCCTTCTGACCTGAATTGTGTCCAAATCATATAAGTGCAATGACACAGAAATGATCTACAGTTAAAGGTGTCCACTAGGAGTGCAATATAGAGTGTGCCTAGAGAAGGTATTTCAGCAAAGGAATCTGGGTAAAAGCACTTCTGAGTGTCAAAGGATCCTTGAGATTTATGTAGGGAAAAAAGGACTTTGTCTTTTAAGGTGTTGTCTACCTAAGAAGGAAGCATGGAGAAAATTGCAAGGAATGCTGTTATTTGCCCAGGGAGGTCAACTGAATTGCAATTGCACTCTGATTTGAATGGAGACTTAGTAGCCTACCTGAACAGGGCCCCAAATGTATCCCAAGTATCAGAGCTGCAGTGGCCAAATCTCATTTGAACAGAAAAATGCTGTGGCCAAGTAAAACTGTAGAAGGAATGCCACAAGTAAGAAGAAAATAATTGCTGGATTGGAATCAAAAGCATGTACATACACACAAATTGGGATTTTGTGTGCATAAATGCAGTACATGTGCAAATCTGCACATTTGCATGTGCAAAATGTCATGCCCTTATCTATTCTATTGCTCGTTCATACCACACTAATCATAGTCTCAGTACCTAATTTTGAAGACTATAAATATTTTATTATCCACAAAAATCAGAGGTGTTAACTGAACTCAAGTTGTGCCCGGAGGAAAATAAAGCAAATTGTGCCACGTAATAAAAGATGGATATAGAAAACCATTGCATGGACATAATTCATATTAATATTGAAGAGCTCTATATTTTATCTAGAGTAATCACATTATTCATTATATGCTGTATGCTATAGAAAGAGTGTACTACATATATTGTGGCCTCAGAAACATTTTTAATTACATTTTTATTAAAACTTGTAAAATAAGAAGTAAACATGGAACATGCTTACCTCTCAGTGTGATAGGAAGAATTTACTGCTGCACTAAAGGAAAAGATAGCACAGCACATATTCAATATTTAAAAAATAAATTATGTGTATTCAATCTGGGGTCTTCCTTGTCAGAGTGAAAGAATCTTATACGACTGTAACAGAAGACAAACAATGCCAGCGTATAATAAGTCACACATGCACAAAGAATAGCTTTGAGTTTCATGGGAAAACACTGCTATTTTGAAGTTGACATATAAGCAGACAAATGTCTGATTTTTTAAAATTGTAATAGCCAAGCAACTTTCCCCTCAAAAGAGAGAAGGAAGGAAGGAAGGAAAGAAAGGTTTGTTTAGAAATACCTGAGAAAAAAATGATTGAGAATTAGAGGAAAATCTCATGGTGTTGTATACACCTGAGTTTTGGACTGAATTCTGCTTTTGAAAAATAAAATCATAAGTAAAGAGTCGTAGGTATGCATTACTTGATGGATTATTCTGTAATGAATGCATGGAGACTATCTAACTGAATTTGAGTGGAGAAATAAATGGATTCCATATGTGCTATGTTATAATTTGCTGCACAGAGTGGAAATCTAATGCAAGCAGGACTTGTAGAACAAGTTGCAGTTTACATGCAATTTCTATCAGGAAGAAAAAAGAAAGAAGACTTCTAAATGACTCAGCAGGCGAGAGACTATCTCCTGGAACTGAAGGAAAGGATTTCTGGTTCCCAAAACTGCTCCTCTTTGCTACTGGAAAGGTGAAGTCAGTAAACTTATTAGATAATGTATGAGTTAAAATTGTGTATGAATATACATTTTATGCATGGGTTGAACAATAGAGCCTACCCTTGCGTGTTTTGCTGCTGAAGGTTTAACTCTTATGGTATACATTGTATGCTGCTACCAAGTAGGGAATGAAGTATAGTGATCACAGTGTACAACATGGATGTACACGTTGTGCAAAAGTCAATAGGCCTATACAACTGTACATCAAGGCAGCCCACAACTCTGTCAAAATGATCAGAAGCATTTTCTAATTAGATGGCTGCTTTCTCTGTGGTGCTGTGGGCTCTCACTCTCCCTCAGCAGGACTCATTTTGAAGATGGAAAGGTTTGAGTAAGTGATTTGATTAAAAGTGATTAAAATCAAAGCTATCTCTCCCTCTGTAGCAGGTAGTTTCCCAGTAAATGGTTTCATAGAAACATAGGTTTGTTTCAATCTGACCTCCTCTCTCTCATGCACTGGATTAGAAATGAAAACGAATCTCAAAACAAATCTCCAATGAACTGCCATGGTCTGTATGGTTTTGCCTAGCTGTATGCCCAAGAAACCTCAAAGATCTCCATTCCATATTACCTTAGCTGTTATCTTTGAAAAGTGTTCCCTTCCTATGGGAAGCAGATTTTATTTATTCCCTTTAGGATTCAACCATCTTTCTTCACCCATTGTTACTAACACAGATCAATTTAATTTGCTTAATTGCAGATATTTTACAACATAGATTGCAATTAAAAAGAGGAACCTTGGATGATATGATACAGTTTTTCCCCATTTGAATAAAAAAATTCAGATTTTTTTTTACATCACTGAATTTGAACCTGAAGCTGAGTTACACTTCTTACTCTGGCACAAGATTGACAGTATGTGCCTAAGTAACTGTCTATCTATATATGTGCCTAAATAACTATCTACCTATATATGTGAATATTCTTAGAATTAAGCTGGTGTAGGCTTAGTGTGACTATTTCTGGATGAATTGCAAGGAGGTTGGTAAAGAGACACAGGAGTGGCTAACAATGCAGATCTCATCTTAATGGTAGAGAAATATAAAGTTTTATTCATTTAATTTGTCAGAGAGAATGTGAAAGAAGAAACTTGAACAGAGCCTACAAGCAAATGCTGAGGCAGATGGTTTCTGCTTGCAGAAGGCTCTTTCCACTTTCAGTCAAAGAATGAAGAGAATTCAGTGTATGTCAGGTAAAGCCAGTCAAATTCTAGGTAGAAGTGATGTAATGTTCTAAACACTGGAATAATTAACTACAAGAAGTTTTTACCTAGGGAGGGGATAGACATCACCTGGAATGTTACACTTGATGTCTTTATAAATGCTATGCTTTATCATAAAAGCATTGGAAGCAGTGAATGAAATTATAGCTTCTATTTTATGCAGAAAGTCATGTGAAATTATCATTATGTCTCTTCTAGTTTTTTTAAAAATGCAGATCTACAGGAAAACAAAAGAACAGGTGGCAGTTATAGGAACAGACAAATCAGAGAAAAAAATTAAACAAGCCAAGCCAACCCTTTGTGATTTCCTCTTGTTGATTATTCAGGCCACATGTTCTCTTTTCAAAATTTGCCAAATCATTTGTGCTCACGTAGGAGCCTATCATACTCAAATGGATCACATTTTTTCCTCTCATAAAGTAGTGGTCTTTTAGACCGTTGAAGTAAAGACCGAAGTACTCCGTCAATTGTGCATCAGGCTACAAAGTGGGTAAGGCCCCTCAGTTTCTGAAAACAGTGGCATGCAAGAGAGAAAGATGGCTAGTGGCATATCCAGCTACAGCCCAAATAGCCAGCACCTGCTTTGTGATGCACTGTATGGAACTGCTCCCCAGCAGAAGTCAGAAGCAAGCCTTCACATTTCCACATTCACGGTTACATCCCTTAACTGTACTGTTATCTCAGCCTGGCTGGAAGACCTTCACAGTGCCAGGCATTTAAGGGTGAATCTTTTTTTTTTTTTAGGTAACCACCACTGTACTCAGTTATTCTGCTCTGAATTAAGGCAATTACATGCACATGCTGCTATTGCTGGTTGTCTGCTTGGCAAAGTTGCCACTCCCAGAAACTGTATACACAACAGGAAAACCACTGATTAAAGAAAGTCTGATCTAAAGGTCCACCTCCCCTGAAATGCAAATATTAAGACATTTTTAAGATGCAGGAAGCAAAAAATAACCTAAACTCATGACCCCCCTGAGAATGCACCCACATGCACTGTAGTGGCAATATTATAACAAAGAGATTTTTCTTTTTTTAAATGCATTGCCCCCTGAACACTGATTTTTCTGTTGCTCTCTCTGTGCAGCAGTGAGCAGGAGCACAAGAGGTCATAGCACATTCTGCCTGGCTCTCACTGTGGAGCAGGTGTTGCAGGAGGCTGAAGACTGCTGCAGAGATGAGGAAGGAGACCTCATGCTTACCCATCCTCTTGCTCAGGCTTTGCTGATTGCCAGACAAAGGATGGTTTTGTCACCTTGCTTGATTTGCGTTTGAAAAGATCCTCTCCCATTGAACAGACTTTACTACCTTTTGCTGCATTTCTACTCAGTTATTTTAACAACTTCTCTTCCAGCACCTGCCTGTGTCAAGTCCAGTGAATGAATGAGTGGAAAGTGACAGACTGATGCACACATTAAACATATGAGAAAAAAAGAAAAACTGAAAGCAGGACACAGAAAAAGGCATATTCAAAAGGACATTCAGAATGGTTAAACATGAGCAAATAGGGAAATCTGCACTCGCCTTTATCAAACTACATAAAGATACGTACAGTTATAAGCTGTGGTCTGCTTTTAGGATGTGATTCTGATTTTCCTAAAATCATTACTGTAAAAAACAGCCAGGCCTTTACATATATATATGTAAATCCTCCAAGTGTTTACCCCATGTTAACCCAGATGTTGCAGCATATCGTTGAGTGTGATACTGTGTCCAGGTAAATTAGTAGCCAGACATATGTTGTGTGCAACACTGCAAAATTACTGCTTGTTTGCAGAAGATGTCACTGTGTGTGTTCTGAGCTTTTAAATCTTTATCAAACGATTGCATTTAAATGTTCAAAATAAGAAAATATTAATAATTATATGAAAAAAATAGATAAAGAAATAGAGGAACAGAGAGAACATCTCCTTACCAATAGCCTCAGTAGAGATCAATTTGTCAAAACCCCAAAACCACATTCAAGGTATTTAGAAAGACTATCATAGAATCATAGAATGGTAGGGGTTGGAAAGGACCTCCAGAAACCATTCAGTCCAGTCCTCTTGCTGAAGCAGGTCCACCTAGATCAGGTCACACAGGAACACATCCACGTGGGTTATGAAGACCTTCAGAGAAGGAAACTCCACACCCTCCCTGGGCAGCCTGTGCCAGGGCTCCCTCACCCCTTAAAGTAATTTTTTTTTTTAAACTTAAATGGAACTTTTGTGTTCTAGCTTCATCCCATTACCCCTTGTCCTAGGATGTCCCAACCTCCTGACATTCACTATTTAGATATTTGTAAATATTAGTAAGATTTCCCCTCAGTCTTCTCTTCTCTGGACTAAACAGGCCCAGTTCCCACTGCCTTTTCTCATAAGGAAGATGCTCCAGTCCGCTGATCATCTCCATGGCCCTGTGCTGGACTCTCTGCAGAAGTTCTCTGTCCTTCTTGAGCTGAAGAGCCCAGAACTGGACATAGGACTCCAGATGAGGCCTCAGCAGGGCAGAATAGAGAGGGAGGAGAACCTTCCTTCACCTGCTGGCCACACTCTTCTTGATGCATCCCAGGATGCCATTGGCCTTCTTGGCCACAAGGGCACATTGCTGGCTCATGCTCAGTTTATTATTGACCAGTACTCCCAGGTCTCTCTCTGCAGAGCTGCTCTTCAGCAGTTCAACCCCCAGCTTGTACTGATGCATGGGATTGGTCCTTCCCAGATGCAGGACTCTGCACTTGTCCTTGTTGAACCTCATGAGGTTCTGTCCAACTCTCAAGGCAGTCGAGATCCCTCTGAATGGCAGCACAGCCTTCTAGTGTATCAGCCAGTCCTCCCAGTTTGGTGTCATCAGGGAACTTGCTGAGGGTACACTCTGTTCCCTCATCCATGTCGTTGATGAAGATGTTGAACAAGACCGGCCCCTTGTGGAACTCCACTGGCAACAGACCTCCAACTTGATTCTAGAAAAGCTTTAGCCTTACTGGTTGCACCCCTGAATGCTCTGGCAATGTTCCTATACTCTTCCCAAGAAATCAGGCCCTGTTTCCACCTCTCATAGGTGGCTGCTGTCTACCTGAGTTGTCCCAGCAGATCTTTGTTCATCCACGGAGGCATCCTTTTCCTCCTTTCCTACATGTTGGGACACACTGATCCTGTGCTTGGAGGAAGTTGCGCCTGAAGATTGACCAGCTCTCTTGGGCACTTCTGCCATCTAGGATATTATCACATGAGATCCCTCTAAGCATGTCTTTGAAGAGGCCAAAATCAGCTCACCTGAAATCCAAGGTCACAATCCTGCTTCGTGCCCTGCTTCTTCCACACAGGATCTTGAACTCTATCATATCATGGTCACTGTAGCCAAAGTTGCTTCCAACCTTCACATCCCCAACTAGGCTCTCCTTATTTGTCAGCCCCAGCTCCAGCAGCACACCCCTCCTTGTTGGTTCCTCAATCATCTGCGACAGGAAGTTGTCATCAACAATCTATAGGAACCTCCTGGACTGCGTGTGCTTGGCTGTGTGGCTATCCCAGCAAATATCAGGGTGATTAAATTCCCTCATGAGGGACAGGGATTGTGACTGTGAGGCAGCCCTCAGCTCTTTGTAGAAGGCTTCATCAACTTTCCCCTCCTGATCAGATGTCCTGTAGCAAATTCCTACAACAGCATCGCCTACCTTACCCTGCCCCTTAATTTTCAACCCCGAACACTCACCCAATTTTCACCCACCTGCCTCTCATCCCCATCCAAGCAGAGTTCAATGCATGCTAATTGCTCTCATATAGAGAGCAACTCCACCTTCTTGGCTTGTTGACCTCTCTTCCTAACCAATACATAGCCCTCCATAGCTGTGCTCCAGTCATGGCAGCTGTCCCACCATGTCTCTGTGACAGCAATGAGGCCTCCATCCGCACCCACATCTCCAGTTCCTCCTGCTTATTCCCCAGGCTGCGTGCATTGGTGTAGGGGCTTACTCAAACCCATAGGTTTCCTTGGATGGATGCAAGAGGGTTCTCCCTGATTTGATACTTCCTCAGGGTGGTCAGCCTTCTGCATCTCATCATGGTGTGCAGCTGAGGGGCACTTATCATTGCAGTCCCTGCTCTGCCCTGTTTCCCTGCTAGACAAGATGGCTTCTTCTTTGTTATTCCTCTCTCCACCCCCCAGGTGCTTCAGTTTAAAGCCCTCATGATGAGACAGGCCAGCTTATTCCCAAATATTCCAGTGCCCTTACAAGAGATCTGTATTCCATCCTGCCCTGTCAAATTACAGTCTCCAAAGTAAGTTCCATTATCATAAAAACTGAAACCTTCCTGCCAGCACTGATCTGTTAACCAGGAGTTAACTTGTGTAATTTTTGCATTCCTGACTACCCCTTTTCCTCTGGTGGACATAAAGATATTTTACTAAGATGATCTCTTTCTTATGAGCAGGGAGTTCAACTTAGAATTTCAAATTAACTTAGTGTATGATGCATTATTTAATAAATGTTAATATTAATTTTTGAAGAGTTAAATTTGCATACTATTACTGGGCCAAATGGTCGATGAGGATCACAATTAAAGAAAGATGCATCATTCATTTGGTTGAAAAAGAAAAATCAAACGAAGTCAAACCTTCATCGTTACACAGAATAAAGGTGGCCTGTAACTGACAAAAATATAGAGTTCTGTGACAGATGTATTTAAAGTTCTGCTGATATTTAAATCAAATGTCTTTTATTCTGACCCTATGCAAAAGCTCAAGATCCGCTCCTAGACTCAGTTAAAATATTTTAAAAACAAAAACTTCTAGCCTCAGGAAAAGATCCAGTGGAAGAGAAGTTAGAGCTTCTTTCAGGATGACATCTAAATTAAATTTTCATTACTTTTTCTATGATTCATTTTCTGATTTTTTTTAATGAAAAATAAATTCAAATATATGAGCAAAACTTTTAGGATTAAGCTATATATGTTATACCAAAGAATTTTACAGCCACAAATAAACACTGGCATTTAGAAGAAATGAACCGTAAAAGATGGTAGCTCTTGCAGATTCATGGATTATTATGCTGGAAGAGATGATTGTGACCCTCCAGTCTGACCTTCTGCATAATGCAGGCCACAGGACTTCTGTGAATTAATTCCTGATTGAACTAGGGCACCTTCAATAGACTCAGAGTTCAAAGGCTCCATCACCTACCCTGAGCAGCCACCTTTTTCCATGGTACCCAGAGCTCCACTATGCAGATTCTCGTTTACTTCACCTTTGCTTTTGGATTTGGAGAAAAATATTAAATTAAATATTTTAAACATATTTCTCATATCCCTAAAAATCCTGTAATGAAAAATAACCCATGAATAAGTGAAAAATGTTAAGGTTCCAGTCTTTCATCAAAAACTAGAAAATTTAAATCAAATGTATTATGACAAGAGGGCGAATGGAGGAGTGTTGGAAATAATGGTCCAGCAAAAGACTTTAGCTTTTAATCTCAGAACAATTGCTTTCAGGAACACGAATCATAGTTTCTTTCTGACGTACAATTTTGGAAGGGCCCAAATCTTCAGATGCTCTGGCCTGACTCCATAATGAAGAGAGTTCCTCCCTCATCTTCATGCCTCTTGAATCTGGCATGCTTTGTCACAGCCATGAAATGAGACTTCATGTACTGTTAAAAAAAATAGTGTTGACTACAATATTACTATAGTATCTGGCAGTTCCACTTTTAGACTGGGACTGCATTGTACTTGAGACTGCACAAAACAGACCAAAAGGAAACTGTGACACAAAGACATCACTGGGGAGAGAAAAAGAGGATAATGTGTAACTTCAGAGCTGTTCGGTGTCATCTTCTCTTAATCATGATGGACAGCATAGAAGAAAGCATAAAAAATTGGAAGTTGGCCTACTGGGAATCAACATTATACTGAGTGGGGACACCACTAGTTGGGCCTTGTACATGAAGACAAGCAGTGCTTTTTTTGAGGTGTTAAAAAGTAGAGGGTCACTGAAGTTCTATATAAGGAGGATTTTCTGACAGCTTTCACCTGCCATTTTGAGGTATGACTCCATAATATGTAAGGCTGAGCGATGGCTTGGACATGAAAGCTGATAGTCTGAGGCAAACATTATGTCTAAGAGGATGGTGTGAGTAGCAGGCAGAATGGTGCTGTTGCTCATAGGAACAGAAGAAAGTCTAGGGCAGAAGGAAAAGAGATTTTTCTTGGTCATTTTGCACTCAAGTTGAAAGTTGCATCCATGAAGTGATACAAAGGTTCAGCTTTTCAGTACAAAAATCTATTTCAGGACAGAGTATTATAGATAACTGTACACAATCCATCTGCACAGAGGTGGTAGCTGAAGTTATTTAACTAAATTGCCCAGATGTTGTATACTGAGGAAATGTTACAACATTAATGTCTTCAAAGACTGGAGCTGACATATAGCATAGCATTAGGAGGCCAATGTCCATGGAATCTTTAATTGGTATTGATCGTTATAGTTCATTTTATCAGAATGGTACGCTAGTACCATGTACTCCTAGTTCATGTTTTTCCATGGTTACCCATCTTCTGACAGGTCAAAGTGTTGGTTATAATCTTACCCTTGTTGAATTTCGTTAGATTTCTCCCTGCCCAACCCTCCAATCTGTCCAGGTCTCACTGAATGGCAGCACAGCCTTCTGGTGTGTCAGCCACTCCCCCTAGTTTAGTATAATCAGAAAACTTGCTGACAGTGTTCTCTGTTCCCTCAGCAAGGTCATTAATCAATATATTGAACAGTACCGGTCCCAGCACCAACCTCTGAGGGACTCCACTAGATACAGGCCTCCAACTAGACCTTGCCCTATCGATCACAACTCTCTGCCTTCTTTCTTTTAGCCAGTTAATCCACGTCATTACCTGATCATCCAGCCCACACTTTCTCAGTTTTGCTGAGAAGATACTGTGGGAGATGGTGACAAATGCTTTACTGAAATCCAGATAAACCACATCCACTGCACCACCACCATCTATCCATCTGGTTACATCTTCATAAAAGACTCTCAGGTTGGTCAAACATGACTTCTCTTTGATAAAACCTTGTTGACTGCTCCTAATGACCCTTTATATGCCTGGACATAGCACCTAGCAAAAGTTGTTCCATCACCTTTCCAGGGATGGAGGTGAAGCTGACTGGTCTGCAGTTACTCAGGTCATGCTTCTTGCCCTTTTTGAAGACTGGAGCGGCATTGGCCTTCCCAGTCCTCAGGCACCTCTCCTGTTCTCCACAAGTTACTGAAGATGATGGAGAGTGGTTTAGCAATGACTTCCACCAGCTCCCTCAGCACCCGTGGGTGCATCCCATCAGGGCCCATGGATTTATGTACAACCAGATTGCTCAATGGGTCCTTAACCCAGTCTTCATCAACCAAACAAAACTTCTCCTTTAACCTGACTTCCTCCGGAGTCTGGGGCTCCTGAGGACAGTCTCCAGCAGTATAGACAGAGGCAAAGAACTTATTCAGTAACTCTATCTTCTCTGTATTCTTTCTCACCCAGTCACTTGCCTCAGGGTTCTAGATAATCTCATCTAGACGATCTTTCAAGATTTCTTCCAAACTAGGTGTTCTGGTTTAGCAAGGAGCAGCTTTTGGCTTAGTAACAGGGGGAGCGGGTTGCAGTGAAGACCCGGTAAAGAGTTTGCGGACTCTCCCCCGGCTCCTGGGTTCACACCCACCTCCGGCCCGGCTGGGCCAATCTGGCGCCTCTGCGATCACTATTTAGGGGACGGGAATTTGAAATGCGAGGCAGGAGGTGTATGGGTGATACAAGATGGAGGCGACCACGCGGACCCTTCAGCCAGAGGAGGAAGGAAGGAGGAGCAGTAGACCGGAGACCCTTCTGCAAGCCGTGGCGAGAATGCAAGCTGTGCCCCTGAAACCTGTGGAGATCCGTGGCAGGACTGAGAGCCACCAGCAGCTCCATGTGAGTGAGCCCGGACGGGCGAGGGACTGTGTGGGGAGACGGCCACTGCCCAGGCCGTGTTGGAGAGCCTGCACGCCGCAGAGCAGCCCCACACGAGAGGCAGAGAGGAGCTGCAGCCTTTGGAATAAGTGCGCGTCAGAGCAGCCCGTGCAGGGCTGCCATGCGTGTGAGTTACCCCACGGACTCGCAGGGAGGACTGGTGTGGAGTTCACCCGTCCTGAGGAGGGACAGACGGCAGAAGCTATTGGGAGCAGACTGACTGAGACCTCCACTGCCTGCCCCCCCGAACCGTTCAGGGCGGGGCAAGGTAAAAACCTCGGGATCAGGGCTCTGAGCCCGGGAAGAGGGGAGGTGTGGCGGGAAGGTGTTCTTAAAAAGGCTGGTTGGACTTTCCATTGATGTATTACTCTGTGTTGTTTCGTTTTGGTTATGTTTTGGGTTTTTTTTTGGGGGGTATGTTTTAGTTGATGTTGCATTAAATTATTTTCTGTTTTCTTCCCCAAACTGAGTGGCCTGGTCTGTTTTGTCCTGGACCTTAAGCAGCAATTAAGCCCTCCCTGCCCTCGAGCAATTCTCAGCCTCTTCGGTACTTGAGGCTAATCGTGGTCTTTGTTCCCTGATGGGCCTAAACCACGACACTAGGAAGTTGTTATTCTGTTCACGGCTAATAACAAGTCTTCTTCTGAAATATCAACTCCAACATATGATCCAATGAAGCATATATGTGATTTTCAAGGGACAAAAAGACAGGCTTGCATGCACTCTATTGTCTGATGCCATGTCAGCACCAAGGCTATCACTTTGATATAGTCTTCTCTTCCTTTTTGCTAGTTTTCTTCTTTTCTGTCACACTGCCCAGCAACTTGGGGTTTATTTCTGTGTTTTCCTATTCATTAAATAAGAATGATGAAAGCTTTTATGCCTAGCTTGAAAAATACTACATTAATTTTAAGAATTCATGTTAATTTATTTGTGTTTTGAAGATAATAAATAAATGAGCAATAGTCTCAGCATAAATTTTTGTAGATTGACTTGCAATTACTATACCTGCAACATCTGATAGATGTTCTTCCAGAGGAGAATATATAGGAATGCATTTAGAAAGTTTTGACCACATTTAAGCATTAGGTACTTCTGTTTTATAGAATAAGGGGTTTGTGGTGGATTATGTTAAAAAAAAAATCCACATGAATACGTCTGTGCTGAGCATCTTCTTCAAACTCAAATACTGTGGCTTTTTAAAATACATATGTACCATGCCAAAAATAATTAGTCCATATTATGAACTAATTTCTTGCCAAATTTTCCTTACATTGAAAAACTTTTCAAGTTAGACAAAATTCTAAAAAAACAGCCTCAATGGAAAACCCCAAAACAGCTGAAACAGTATCTTTGGAAATTTATTTTAAAACCTCACGTCACTCCAAAGCTAAATTCTTGAAGCTCTGGATGCCAAATTTCAGACTAGAATATGTTGTGGGTTTTTTACTCTTGAGCTTTAAAACTCAGAAATGAAAATTCATAATGAAAGTAATCATACAACCTAATTATTATAATTTCATTGGGTGCCACTGTAATTTACAATG
This sequence comes from Colius striatus, assembly GCF_028858725.1. Lineage (NCBI taxonomy): Eukaryota > Metazoa > Chordata > Aves > Coliiformes > Coliidae > Colius > Colius striatus. Next base: position 77,457,707 of record NC_084762.1, on the reverse strand, counting down.
TGTTCTTAGACTATGAATTAAAAAAGTAACATATAGCAGCAAATATAAAATAAAGAAATGTAAAGATAAAAAGTGAACATTATTTCAGGGATTATCTCACTGTAATAATGGAGTCTGATTCTTATCTGTTGAACTATTATTTTACTGACCCTTTATAGATCTGTTCTTCCGATAACCCTTTTTACTTACTGTAATATTAATTCATCTATTCACATTTTGTTCCTGAAGAAAAATCCATTAACACACAACACTTCAACGTGATCTAAGGAAATCTAGTTAAAACAGATATTTTGGTAAGGTTAATTTAAGATATTTTTTTCTCTGTCCCTGACAGACTTCTGAAAGGTGATCCTAAACTGTTAAATATCTGACCATTGACATCTGAAGCACTATTTTCTTTGTGCCTGAAGATCATTATTTAGTGGTTTATAGGAAAATATTGTTTTAGTTTTCTCTGTTGCAACGATGTTGGGTGGCATTCTCGGTAATAAAACATGTCTGTTGAGAAGAATTAATGCAGGTAGGTTGTTGTCGGCTGAAAGATGTTGCCATGCATTAGCATGGATTGCATTATCCAGTGCTGTTCCAGAAGATTCTGGATCCAACTGTCTTTGGGGACTAACCTCTCACAGCTATATTTTGAGGGATAAACCATATCGTTTGTAAGTCAGATGGTAAATCTCCAAAGTTTAGTTATATTCAGTATCTCAGGTGTGTTCAGAAGCTTTAAATATCTGTGTATGGTATTGACACATGAAGCATCAAGTGTTAAAAGCTTAGACTGGTATCAAATATGCACTTCTTGCCTTGGAGAAGGTATTTAAATGTACAGCTGTTTCTGTGTACTCCACAATCCAGTGCCAGAGTGCTTTGTTCTAACAGAACTGGCTTCCTTCAAGGGTGCTCAGCCACCTTTGCCATGCAGAACACTTGGATCTGGGGCCAAGATATCCTGGGCTTCACCTGCCAGCTGGGTGTCTTAGGACCTTTTCTTTATTGAGATGATTTTTCAATTGAAAGTGTCTTATACATTGTGAGAGTCGTGCCACAGCCCATCAGAGTGATTTATTTAATAGCACAACATAAAGCATATTTTTCATGCCTGTGAGTATGCATAAAGTTTGAAGGCAATGGTGATATGGACAAGAACTTAGAGGCTACTTGAGACATGGAGCATTTTCTTTTATTTCTTTTTAGATATAGTCTGTACTGTTCATCATAGGGACTCTGAACTCTCCTGGAAGGATCAAAAGAAAAATACCATTTCACCTTGAATCACTGATAGCACGGCCATTGTCAACATCACTGTTAGATATAACCCTATATCTCTAATTCTTATGCATATTACATTAATCAGAAACTTAATGCACAGGGACAGAAGTTAACTGACAGATGAGAATTCGTTGCAATTTGGGAAAACAAACGGGCAAGGTCACTATGAGTTCACTTGACTTCAAAATGGCTTAAAGAAATACTATAGAAAATGGAGTAGTTTGGAAAAAAAGCAATTCTATTATTCTGTTGGCAGACACTAATTTGGGGAACAAATTACATAAAGAATTTACAAGAAAACAAATTTCCAAGAATATTGATCCATTGCCATAGGCAAGGCAAATAGAACTTGAAAATCCAAGACATGTATCCTGTGTAAGCATTAACATGTGACTTAACTGAATTTGAATGCCCATTTCCACTATTAGTGTTCTGCATTACTAGTTTGATTGTACTCCATCACCTGAGTTCTGCCTTTTGAAGCTCCGTGAAAATCATTGGATATCTCAGAAAATCTCTGCTGCCCATGCATACAAAATGGAACTTTGTGCTTATACTGAATGGCAGCACAGAGGAGAAAAATCACAACTTTCATGCTAATGGGATTGCATGAGTAATGTATGATGCCTTTTTTTTCAGTAATTCCTGGTTTTAACATAAATCACAAGCAGAGAAAAACATTTACTGTAATTTTTGTAGTATATTTCCTTGTTTTGAATGATTTGAAGTAACATTTTAGTTACTTCTATTAAATCTTAACAAGAACCTATAGAAAAAAAAAACAGGGGTTATAAGCGAGATATCAATTAACATAAGAATCAATTTAATGGTAATTTAAATAGCTAACTTATAATTTTTGCATAATGAAGTGGCCTGTGGGCTTGAAGTCCTAATCATGACTAATTAATTTAAAGGATGTTACTTTTTATTATCATTGAAATGTCTGACAGGTGATAAAACATTTAGGGTTGCAGTCACAAACTTTTTACATCAGCTATAATATAAGGCGACAGGTTATATAAACCCTTTCTCTGAAAAATGAATATTTAAGGAAAATAGTGTTAGGCAATTTGAATCAAATTCAGCCACGGTAGAAGTGGGAGAGAGTCCCATGAAGAAATTATATCTGCCTACGTGAGGGCTCATTTTTAACCTATCTCTCAGTAGTAATTGGATAATGAAATTCTGGGTTTCTTTATTATACATATAGAGTCTTACTGAAATTAGTAACCCAGTTAAATCCTAGTACATGGTATCTTTTAAAGAAGACAATGAAAACAAACCTTAGTTCTCTCCCCCTAAGAAAGCACAGTTGCAACCTGCAGTATGTTGTTACCACATATGGCATATGTTGTTATGGAGGTGGTCTGTATGTACCATGTGCGTTCAGCATCGTGGAATTCTGGCATGTGGTGTCTGTTAGAGCCTAGTCTCTCCTCTGCCTCCCATCAGATTCCTGCCCTGATAGCACAGAGGCTAAAAAGGTTCTACATGTCCTTTAGTTCTTTTGCTTATACGTAATCCAGGTTGTAGGAATCTCTAATAGCAGCAAAAGAAGACAGGTCATAGAGTACAAGAGGATAACACTACTCAGAGGACTGTAGTCAATGTTGGATGGGTAATGGAGTGAGCCTTCAAAGGGCTGTCTAAGGTGTCCCCTCTCCCTGCAGTCAGGAGGTTGCTCTTATGGGCTTTTCAAATAGTCTGTCAAGGCAGCTTTTCCAAAGCTGGTATCAAGTCTCGGTGCCTAGAGTGAGGGAATAAAGCTATATGGAAATTGAGATTAGTCTATCTCTAGAAGCTGCCAGAGCAGTGCTGTACTGGACTGTAAGGAGCACCTCTAATCTGAGCAACTCATGTAACTAGATAAGCAGTCAGAAAATTTTCCAAGTGGCAGCTGTCACACCCAGCTCACAGACCTCGGGAGCAGCTTCCAGGTGCTATGGAGATGTTCCCCTCTGTTATCTCAGGGAAACCCTAAGGGGAACTCTATTGGGAACCTGTATGCAATTTTCTGTGAGGCTAAAGAAGGAAAATTATTACCTGGCTTAACTGAAATCCAATGTCCCAGTTAGATCACTGCAGGTAAGACTGAGGAATTAGGAAAAAAGGAGAAAATATATAAAGGTCTGAAAATCTGAGAAAAAAATGGGGAAGAAAAATAGATAGATGCAGGGGTAGGAATATATTTTGAAATTACTTGACTACACAGATGAGGAAAGGAAACTTGCATAGAGACCTATGATGACATAACTGAATGTTAGTAAAGAAACGGAAGTGTCAATGGTAGACATATGGGCCGTTTGTACATCAAAGTAAAGGATAAAGTAACTGTATACAGACAATTTTGTGTGAATGGGTAAAAGACAAGGCCTATATGAAAATCTTTACATCATGATGCACCCAGTTGCCTTGTAAATAAACACTTTTAGCTCAACAGATTCCAAAAGATAAAATACCATATATTCACCTACAGTGAAGAAGAGTGCCAGACACTTTGCGTTGCCCTAAATGTGACTAAGACAGGGGAAGAATGCAAAGGAAAACCACATTTTGTTTATAGAAAGATATGCAGCTAATCGTGTTCAGTTACTATCATAGAAATTACACTTTTTCTGCTTTAGCTTCTGCCACAGTTAATAATTAAAATACAAACACATGAAATACTGATTTAATGGCAGACTTTGTAATTACACAAGTACCTTAAGTGCTTGTTTTGTAAACATATGTGAAATTCTTTTGTACATACTGTAATTAGGAGATCATAACAATTGGAGACTATCTCAAAAGGAAAAACTGGCCCTTTTTTTTTTTCTGAAGTAACTTTGTGTGTGCAGGAGTCATCATCAAAACAGATTTTTCACAAAGCCTTGAAGTATCTAAGCACATCAGTCAGTCAATGCACGTCTGGCTGATTCTATGGTTTATTTTTCACAAAATAAAAGTGGTTACAAATCTACTCATAGCTGTGGCACAAAACCCTGCACCGGAGCAGCAGTGCTCACGGGCTCCCTGAGGAAAAGGCAGGGCTGGCAAATCCATTCTGAAGACTGAAGGAAAGTAATGGTGTCTCTGAGGGCAAAGACTTTCATTTGAAAAGTCATGGAGCAGGATTTAGATTTGCATCCTATGGTGAGTTTCTTAGTAAAGAAATTCAACTATTTTAGTTTTTCCTTTTCAAAGAACTTAGCCAGACTGCACTTTCTTGTTATATTTCTTGGCTAGGTGTCTCTTCTTTGGTGCCTATCTCATAGTAAAGAGTGATTAGGGAAATGAAATAAGATAGAAGAGAGATCTGAAAGAAAGTAACTTGCCGAAAGAGAGAAATGTGTTTCAGAAAATTGACCTATGTCACAGGAGAGTAGGACACAGGCTAATGAAAATCCTTAAACCAGAAAGGAGAGCAATCCGCAAAGACGGGTGGTGAGAGGAGAAGGAAGGAGAAATACCTGAGGGTTTAAGATAGAAGAAAAAAAGAGAGAAGGTCTTTAGGAAGACAGGAAGAAAAAGAGACATGCTTTCAGTTCCTCACCAAACCCCTTGCCTTTCATGCACTAGTCAGTTTCCTACTGAAAAGCTGTCAGCTTGGGTAACCAAACAGGCTCCCAAGACTCCTGTCTTGGCAACTATTTTAATTTTACTTTTGTCACTCATTTTATTTTATTTTGAACCTTTGTATTCTTGCAGTTGGACTTTATTTTTTTTTTAACTTTAAAACAAAGATGTTGTCTGTTAATGATACTTTTTAAAAGAAAGAGCAAGATGGAATAACTGGACTTCCAGTCCCTGTACTCAGTATAATCACTGATTGTTGTTCTCAACTTCTCCATTTCTCTTCATGCTCGGCATTTTCATCTGTGAGTAAAATTTCTGTAAAGCATAGAGGCTGAGATGATTTTTCTCTCTTGCCTGTATACATCTTCCCAGAGGATGTTACTGCTTTTTCCCAGTGAGACTCTCCTGGCTCTAGAAACAGCCTTCTCTGGGTGAGGAAGCAGAACACTCACACAGGCCTCCCAAGCCCAACCAGTGCCTTTTTATTTTAGAAACCAGTTATTTTAAAACTTTAGCCTAGTTTTGTATTCAGAATGCACAACATTTGAACACTCTTCGAATACATAACTAGGCTTGAGTGAACCATTTCAGGGGTTTTTATGATTTTTTTTTTTTTTGCTTCAGGTCAGCCTACCTTCAACTGAAAAAATCACCTCCCCTTCAAAGACTGTTTGAAAGCCATCTCTTTCAACATATTTCTCAAATCAGCATCTGAACAACCAGACAAGCTGCTTCTATTGACTTCTGCTGCTGTTTCAGCACATAAAACATCTTCTCATTTTGTATCCCGTCTTCACCTGCTCTTGTAGTCATGTAGCCTCATTTCAATGTTTCCTTTGAAATCCATTCAATCATCAGCAGCTGAAATCTTTTCTCAAATCCATCCATGCACAGTTCATGTGTCCTGGTGAGGCAGCTCATTGATGATTATCTCAGCACTGCTTTCATTGAATTAGGCTTTTACATTCACACCAAGACTGCTCTGAAGGTATACATATGTACATATAAGCAGTCCTGCAGAGTAAAAAAAAAATTAAAGGAAGTACTGCATATGCACCCACTTCTGAACCTCTAAGGCCCAGCCACTGCAACAGACTGTGCATGATCAAATCTACATAGATAAAATGAGAACATCAAATCAGTCAAATCTCTATCATTATTGAGATGGACATCAAAACTATAAGCAAAAGATACTTGCATTTATTAATGGCAGAAATATACATTTTGTTTGTGCCCTAGTCTTTTCCAATAACTCCCAACTTTCTGGGTTTTGTTTCTTTGATTTTAATAGCTCCTGTATGTTAGACTGATGATTTCTTAGAATTACCTATTATGACTTTGGGATTTCCTTACTGTACAGTAACAGCTCAGAGCCCAATACCATGTTTGCAGGATTAGGTTTGTTTTTCTCCAGCTGTATTACTCTGCATTTATTAGCACTGAATGTCATTTCCTATTTTACTACCCAATTACTCAGTACTGTGAGATCTCCTTCCACAGCTCTGGAGAGCCAGCTTTAATTTTTACTACACTGAATAATTTAACATCACCAAGCTTTATCAATCTATACCAGCTTTTCTAGATCCTGTATGAATATGTCAAATAGGATAAGTCTTAGTATAGACTTCTGTAGTATACACTGTTATACACTGTTATTTCAGTGGAGTATACGCTCCACTGATAACCATTTGCTCCTACCTTTCATTTCCTATCTTCTCAAAGACATTTATCTCTGGGAGATATTTATCTGTTTTTGCTAAACTGATCACAAGTAAGTTTTTACAATAAGTATTGGCAAAGAGCCTTTGTAAATCTCAGTGGGTTCTCTCTGTTGGCTCATCCTTGTGCTCATGTTCCATGACTCTCTGAAAGAGATTACCTAATAGACTTGTGAGACCTGAGTTCTCTACACAAAATACTTCTGTCTATATTTGTTAAATTTTTGCCTGATTCATTTTTAAATGATAATTTATACAAAGCTTCCAAGTCTGGACATCAGACTTGAGGAGAATTCAGAAGCCTATCTTAAAAGTTGGTAAAAAGTATAGTAAAATTGGGATAATTGTACTTAAATTTGGTGTAGTTATGCTCAGAACTATCTTTTTGACAAACTTTCGTTAGATGTTTACTATAGAATCAGCAAGGGGAAAGGCCTGTATTGATAGTTATCTTCATTCCTATCTTTTGCCCTGAAGAACATAGCATAGCTTTGTAAATAAAAAAGAGGAAAAAGTAGTAAGGGTTAGAAATACCTACCAGGAGGAAAAGAAGGAAATGAAACAAAGAATAACAATTTGCTACCTGCGTTGTCTGCTGTTACCAAACAGAAAAAACCCTGTTCCACTTCTATGGAGTATATTAGGCCAAAGAGTAAAAATTCAATCAGTAGTAAGGACTAAGCTATTAAAAAAAAGGATACAAAAATAGGCAGGAGTGTCTGCTTTCCATATAACTCAACTATATCACCTGCTTCATTCACTGGGTCTGCTTACCTCTTCTTCTCTGTACAGTTTTCATCCAACTACATTTCCTTCTGCTGTATATTGCTTTTGCCTTTCCCAGTTCTTAGAAACTGGACTCATTGTTCAAGTTCCAAGGCATCAGATGTGAGTTTCTCTCTCCCTGAATATTTGTTTGCACATATCTCAACTCCATTTCTACACAAGATGAGAAAGCTCAACATTCTCATATTTTGAAAAGCAAATCTCTATGGAATTAAAGTATTTCTTTTACTATCATGTGGCATTTGAATGTGTGCTGTACTCATGAAAATTTTCATGGGAAAAAAATCCACAGTAATCTTAAAAGAATACCTTTTAACTGAATATGCAAGGCATTTCTACAGGGGATTTGTTTAGAAATTAGATCCTTCTATAGCCTTCATGTCAGATGATACTCAGCTAAGGTGCACTACATGAAACAGGAGTTCACTTTTTCTCTCATCAGTAATTGATAGCTGAGGCAGTTTGTGAACATAATAGAGCCCCAAGAGTGATTTTAAGCCTGTATTCACTACATGGCCATCTGCTGTTATTTCAAATGGAAGTTTTATTAACTTTTACATTTTAACCTTAGCATTTCTACAAAGGTCACAATTAAATATTAACACTTAATCTTGCAAAAAAAATTAATCATTTATTTTCTACTAATAACATTTTTTCTTTGCTTCTGAACATGTCATAAATGTGATAAAGAAAGTCTTAGAGTGCAAGAGAGGTTTCATCAGCAATCTGGTCAGAGAGGTTAGAAAATTTGTGTATAATTTCTTTCTATTAAAGCAAGAGTAATTAGGATGTTTTGTGATGAGAAGAAAAATCATGTACATTTTAATCTTCATATGTACATACGGTTTCACAATATAGAGCAGATCTCTGAGCACATTAGGAACAAGAGTTATGATGTTGGAACTATTACAATTGACACCTCCAAAATCAGTTAATTTTAAGTAAAAATGCTAAATAGAATAAATACCTGACAGTTTAGTTGGAATCAATGTTGAAGAACTGTTCACATCTGGAGCACTTATTAATTAGTAATTAGTAATTTGAAGTATGCAATGTTTAGCAATGCAGTGGAACACATAGGTGACAAAAATCACAAATGAAGCACTTGTAACTTTGAAGATACCAGTCTTGAATGCCCAGTTTTTCTTGTACATGTTTTAAACTTTTGAAATGATTGCCTAGGGATTATTTTTTTCTTTTTAGACCAAAATCATCAAGCCTATAAACAGATTCAGTTCTGAAAGGTTGAGTCCGGTATATTATTAAATTATTGGGTTTGATTGTTTCTTAAACTAATGCACAAAAATTGTATTCTTGAAATAATTTCTAACTTGCAAAACCTATATTTAGGAATTCTACAAGACAGGGAAGATATTCTGAAAACATGGAGAAAACTAAATAGTGCGGGGAAACTGCAATAATCCTTGGATATCGAAAGTTAAGTTTACCAGCAAAACCTGTCTTGGAAAAACACAAGGCCAAAACTTGCATCAATCATATCACTTGAAGGACATCGTCTCTGATGCTTAAACTCGTAGTCTTGCAGTGTTAACACATATTTCAGCATTGCTGACAACAGCAAACTGGCAAAATAAATAAATAACCCATAATCAATTTCCCAAAAGCAAGCTAATTGTGAAAATAAATAAAAGTAGGTAATACAGAGTTGAAAACATAAGTATTGTTGAGTATCTTAGGTTCACTTTGCCATACTTTGGACTGTGAAAAACTTTCATAACTGTCATAGTGTTATCCTTAGCAAAGACATCTGAGTTAAACCGGTAAATTCTTTTAAAAAATCCATCTTCACGTGCATTTCTTGATTTAAAAAAAACCAAACCAACATGTTCTAAGCATCTTTGAAACATTTAGAAAGTGTAGAGTTGGTAGTGACAATTAAACAAAACTAAACATAGTATTTTACATAGCATGATGCAAGATACATGGCTTGGTATTGAAGTAAATTTCAGGAAAAATGAATCCACTAAAGTTCATTTTACATATTACAGCCAACTGAACTGAAGGATATCACGATAGGCTGCAGAGGCTTAAGACTAGTTCAACTGAATCCTGGTAAGGATCTAGAGGACACAGAAATGCTCTGTGGTAGTACATGACATCTACTGTTTATGAAAATGGAATATTTTGCTCCCAATGAAAAATCTACAAAACCTAGTAATTTTCTGTGGAATGTTTTGTCATCAATAAAATATTTTCTGAAATAAAAATATCTATTGAGGGAGATTTTGGACAGTCTAAACTGTGAACATGTAATCCATTATTCCTCAGTGTTTCATAATAACAGGGTCGTATTTCCAATATATTGCTTTTCATAACAGATCTATGTCAACAGGCTGGGGAAAGAAAAAAAATCCTGGGAAAGGAGATTGTCCTACCCTGCTGTTGCAAATACTCTATAGCTTTTGTTTTGCTTGGCAACAAAACCACAAAGCCAGAGCAATGAATGCACTAACTAACCCTGTTTCCTGAGTGTGAAGACTCTGCATTAGCTGTCAGCAGCAACAAGATCATCTAGACAGTGCCCTGACGTGCTGTCGGGATCCCCACGCAGGGCAGCTTCAATCTCCGATTGGCTCTGGCTGTGTTGTAGCATGTGCCTTTGCAGATTAATCGTCCGGTTGATCTGTCGTTTAAACAGGCCCAGCACTGCCAAAGTAATGCTGTTCTGCTTCAAATTCTGTGGTTAATTCATCGGATGCTGTCTCAGATGTCCCTTTGCTCTTATGTTTCAAGTGAAAAGAACAATATCATTTCCAGATAATTACCAGGATGTGCAGAGAAGTTTTTGTGCTGTGGACTACATCTTCTTGGAGAAAATATTTTGCAAAATCTATCTACTGCTGGATGGACAAAAAAACTTCTTGTGAAAAGGTGATACCATGAAAGCATTGAAATAGACTCCAGAGTGAGAATTTCATCTCTGGTTTTAAACATTGTTATTACATTTACTGTGAGGTCTGCAGAAAGGCAAACGTGACTGATATGCAGTCTTAATACCAAGGTTTAAATCAACTCATGTAGACTTTCACTAAAGCTGATGAAACTAGACTTAATTTAAGGTCTCTTTGCAGTCACAGGAGAAATGCAAGAACCAAAGGCTGAAATAATTTTCTAGAGACATCTTACCCTCTTCTTTGACTCCCTAAAGCATCGAGGGTTTCTCTGGACTGAATTTAGACACCACAGTCAGGTGTCTAACATTAGGTAACTGAGTATGAGTCTGTGTTTGAAGCTAACAAATCACAAATAAGATGAATAATGCATTAAATAGAGGTATTAGAAGAAAATATGTGGAGCTTTACCATTTAAATGAAAACATTAAGAAGCCAGACTGGTGGAAATACTTTCTGTTACTTTATAATGTATGTACTCAGCTACTATGTTTTTCTACATATAAGGTATTTAAGTCCCATATGCAAAACACCATGCTGCTATTGTTAGCACAACTCAAGCTGATGTGCATATCACCATTGCTTTTCATCCTTACTGCATGGGTGCCTGTTATGCAGTGCTCTCAGTGTTCAATAGCACATAGTTTCTAAACCTAGGTGCTCCTGCACTGACTATACTATAAATTTCCATATATTATAGTTAATTTAATTTAATTTGTCACACCTTAAAAATATTTTGAGAATTTTTTATATGAGGCTTCTAATATATAAATATAACATACATAAAACATATAAAGGACCAAGATAGTTAGAAGAACCCTCAGTGCATTGTAGTCTTATGCTTTTCCAGTTCCTCAGGTTCTCTGGTCAGCTTTGCCCAAGGGTTCTAGACCTTGACTTCAAACTGTTCCCTGTGGATCACCTGCAGTCTGCCTAAAAAGACCGAGTGTTCAGGCCACAAAATCTTTTGAATCCTGAGGTTATTGTAGCTTTGTGGTGGAAGTATATGAAAAAGTCTTGAAGGTCTATTTTTGTTAGTTTTGCTTATCTCTGATTGTAGCTTCGTAGTCATTACAGTCTGATGTAAACTCACATTGACATTAAAGTCCTTCCCTCCAACCTCAGCTACTCACTGTTGCCAGCTCCATTGTGCTGATACTAGCATTTGTGCAGCTATTCAGAGAACTGGGTACTGTTGAGAACTAACATAATAACTAACCTGATCAGCTCTGAGTCTTGGTGTTCTGTCCATTCCTTTCATACAGGACACACATTTATCTCAGATGAAAGTGACAATGCAACTACAATCTCTGCAAACTTCTACTAATCTATGCTTTAAAATATCATTACTCTATTCAAGTGTTAGAGAATTTTGGTGGAACAGACAAAGGAGCTTTAATACCACCATTTAAACTATTCTTTCCCCTGATCTTTATTCTTTCTGTTTGGAATACACCACCAATACTTTAAAAACAAGTTATGTAAATTGTATAGGGTTCTGTAATTATTCTCAGACCTATTATAGAGACCATTTGGAACAAGTACACAAGCTTCATCTTCGGCTTCACAAGACATTGTTATCAACATATAAATATATATGCAGAAAAAATGCAAAATGCCAGGATTTTCCTTTTGTTCATCACTAATTCTTGAAAACACAGACACACATTTCCTCCTCTGTTAGACATGCAGGTTTCATTCTGCTCCCAAATCAAGGATTTGAATGGTGCAGCCTTCTATAATTGGGATTTCCTTAAAAATATTGAACATTTTTTACTATTAACTGCTATCTTCAAAATCCTAGGGCAACATTCCAAGAGCTTTGATTTGCCCCCAAATGATTTAGTTCCCAGAATGTTTCAATTTCTGGATTTAGCAACTCTGAGCTGTGGTGCAGAAAAATATATTTTAAAAAAATCTTTGAAGCTAAGTGCAGAGAAGAGCCCAGTAGCCAGCTAGAAATTGCAGCACACTTTATTTTATTTTTTCCAGCATCAGGATTCCAGCCCAGCAGGCATACAAACATCCAGTGTGTGCCAGAAAACACAACGAATGAACTAGATATCGGGATTTAACTTTTTCTAATAATAAAAAGGCAGAGAAAATGTGGCTTCTGATGTTAGTTTGGTAATTATCAGCTTCCATATTATCTGGTTTTTTTCCCCCCATTGCTGATGGACACAGCCTACTGAATTCTACTTTCAAGTTTATAGTCCTAGCCATAGGTAAAACTGTGCTAGAGTTATAAAGCTTTAAATAAAGGTAATTTTCTTTCTATCCCCATCTCCTCATCTTCAGCAAAGGGAGTAAACCCTTAAACTAACAGTAGCTGTGTGTCAAGGATCTCAGTCAGTTTTCAAGCATTGCTTTGCTAGTTTACGTGCTGGCAAGAAACTCAAGGGGACAGGAGAAACTATAACATGTCCTAGAAGAATCTGCCTGACTACCCAGAAACTCCCAACAACTATGTAGAGAGGTGATGTTGATATTTTCTGAAAAGCCTTTCTCGGAAGAGAGTGACCATATTATAGAAATTGGAAGCACTATCTGGTGGATTTCCAGGAAAGTGCTTTAGGTCCAGTCTTATTTAACATTTTCATTAATGAGCTGGAAGTGAAAGTAACTAGTCTGTAATTACATTTGCTGATACTAAATTGAAAGGAGTTTTAAACTTCACTGAGGTCAGAGAAATAATGCCAGGGGACTTATTGTGCAGATACAGTCAGAAAAAAAATCACAAAATGAGTGGGAAGGATGGGACTATGGGAAAAACAAAAGGAAATAGAATACTATTTTAATTATTTTTTAATTGATTTGTGTTCCTATCCATTAATTTGCTTTGTATCACATACAGACTAATACTGGTTCCAGGTATTCAGTAGCCAGTCAAATACTATAATTAGATATTTGACAGGCATTTAATAGGAATATGAAGCAATTGGGAATGAGGGGTCTGTAGCTTCAAGGATGCAGGTTCCCTGTGTTTGGAAAGCAGCTTCTCAAGCAGCAGAGGTGTTTTTCTCTAGCTGTGCTTTGTGGAGATCGTGTCTTCAGCTTCTAGGCAGAGGAATGTTTAAAAAAGGTGTGTTGGCCTGTACTGGTAAACCTGGGGACCAAAAAGTGACTGATGGCTCTTTAGAGGGAAGCGAAGCTATTTTGTTCATTTGATTAATGTGAGAATCAAAGCAAGTTTTTTCTCTTTTTCTCTTAGGTTTTCCATATTATGGCCTTTATCCAGTAATGAAATAATGATTTATTTTCTCTTATTATTTAAGAATTTTTGGTGGCTTAGGTGGTAGAAAAATACATGTCTATTTGCACATGTTTGCACATGAAGAAATAAATCAGTTACTAAAAATAGAAAACAAAAAAAGAGGTCTTTTGCTGTTCACAGCAGAAAGCCTTCACCGTGCTGTTAATAAAGGCACAAGATGTCAGAAGGCAGAGCAAGTTCTGTATGTTAAAATATTAATGTTAGTAAACATTGATTTGTTTAGATTTAATATAGAGGATTAAGGAATGAGGAATGAAGAAATGGGCATCAGGTAGTGCCCCAAGGTAAAATGCAGCTTTGTATTTATGAAAATTTAATTTAACTGCATTGGGAATAATTGCTGCTGTTTGGTAGTAGGCTAATGCCAGCAAGATAACAGTCACTCAAATGGACATCGCCCTGCATACACTCTTAAGCAGCTGCATAATATTCTCAATTGGAGAATAACGTTGTATCCCATTGTTATAGAAGAACCATGCAGCTGAAAATACACTAAATTAGTCTGAATAATACTCTAGTGAAATACTTTCTGCAATGAAGCTTCTTTTTTCCTTATATAAATGTCTGCTTAAAAGCCAGATTTTTTTTCTTTTAAAAATGGAAAATCTATTGTGTTCTTTTAAAAAATATCCAAACCCTTTTGGGTCTTATTTTCATTGAGGTCTGTCCATCCTTCCTTCCTTTTTTCCTTCCTTCCTTCCTTCCTTCCTTCCTTCCTTCCTTCCTTCCTTCCTTCCTTCCTTCCTTCTAATCTTTACAGGTGTGTTGAATATATCAATATATATTAAACAGATAAATTCTATTTACAGTCAATGTAGAATACTGTGACATTTCCAGGGCAAGAAAGCAGTGTCTTAATAAAGCAAAACAATTACATCTTGTGCTTAATCTGATAGATTCTCTGTTTTAAAAATTTAATGTTAGTCCCTGAACAAAACAAACAAACAAACAAAAAATAGGCATGGTCTAATATTTCTTTCAGACAACTCTGAGATATAACAGGAAATAAGTGAGCAAGGAACTAGCATCCCAGCTGAAGAATAAAAGTAGTAAATGTACTCATTCACTGTCTACATTTCCTATAACACTTCTTTTCATTCATCCTTTTCTTCTTCTGTTTTCCACAACACTTCCTGACTACTGAGAAAATGTCATTAATAACTGATACAAAGAATCACACATGTGCATATAGATAAACTGAGGATGACAAAATATCAACTTGCAGCTGCTCAATTGAAAGCCGTATCTACAAAACAGGTAATTACTTTTAATTTAATTAGGACTCCTGGTATTGTTTCTATCTCATAGATTACATTATAACATGTAATATGTTAAAGTAGGAAGACGAACTGTGAGAAGACACAGAAAATATTACCTGCTTTGTCTGAAAATACCATATTTACACACCTCTCTAAGCACTTACTGCTTATTGGCAATTATCAATTCTTGCATCCTGCTCTTTTTTTAGAGGTTTAGTACATTCAGTAATATTATTTGGAAAGATATATTCTAGCTTTGTAAAAGTAACATAAATTGACACATATATTGGGTAAAATTTTCACAGATATCATGGTTCAGAAAATTAAAATTTTTTGAACAAACTTCAGTTAATCAGCTGCAGAGTATAATCATCAAACTCAAAAAGCAAAATATACAAATTACAGAAATCATGTTATGGGAAATACAAAAAGGGCAAACTTCCTACTGGTGTAAATGGGAATAGTTCCTTCATCTTCCCTCATTTATGTCACCAAAGTATCAGTTCTTAGGAGGGCAGTAAACGGAATGAAATAATAGCCCCTAAAACTTGATGATTTTTTAAACTGTTCATATAAGTTGACAGATTTCTGTGCTATAATTCTGGGGTTTACACAGTTTGATAGTTTTTCAGTCTGTTATGATATTTTATTTTTTTTTTAGAACCTGATGTTGCTCTCAGAATACAGTCTCATTTCAAAATAAAACAGTACATTTTTTTTTCTCTGATTATGTGGTCCTTTATTTTCTATTTATCAGTAAATCTAAAAAAATATTCACCCAGAAGTACAAATATTCTTGCTTTATTATTTTATTGTGTTGGATGAACAGATCTAATGAAATTGTTGCTGAAGTTTCAAGAAGCCATCTGCCCTGTCTCTTCCTCCTTGTTTTCCCATTCCTACCTGCCAGCATTTAACATCCTCCTAGATTGTAAATGCAGGACAAACAGCAGAGGACGTATGATGTACGTGGTAGTTTTTAAGCCCAGTTTACTATATATTTTCTATTATGTCTCATTTCTACTTTTCCTATGAGTGGAAAACATGGAAAAAACTTTTTATATTGCTCTTTAAGTGATGACATTGGCTTTCAACGTCCCTTTGTCTTTACTGCTAATGTTAGAAATGCTTTTGAGGATGATTTTACCCATGTAATTTTCCTCCCTTTGTACAATCAAATAAAGCTGAACCCAGTACTAATACTCCAGATGTACTACAATTAATAATAATACACACTTTTCCTATAATATGGTCCAATTCTGACCTTGAAAGAATTATTTTTTCTATGAGTTCATCTGAAAATGAGGGTAACTTGCAATTTAGACCTGGAGAACCATAACCAAACCACCAGGGTTTCACTGGTGGCTCTTTCAGTAAATTGTTCTGTGTATTGAGCAAGTTCAGTTCTCCAAGGCTGTTGTACTTGTCTAAAGCTAAATATAACCCATTAAAGCATATACAGAAAATATTATGTGTAACCTGAATGATATAGTATGGAAAGAATCACAGAATCACAAAATCTTAAGGTCTGGAAGGGACCTCAAAATCATCTAGTCCAATCCCTCTACCAGAGCAGGACCAGCTAGAGTAGGTCACACACAAACTCATCCAGGTTGCGTTTAAATGTCTCCAGAGAAGGAGACTCATCTGGACAGCCCATTCCAGTGCACTGTCACCCTCATAGTGAAGAAGTTTTTCCTTGGAATCTCTTGTATTCCAGCTTGTACTCATTGCGCCTTGTTCTGTCATTGGACATCACAGTCTGGCTCCATCTTCCTGACACCCACCCTTTATGTATTTGTAAGCATTAATGAGGTCACCCCTCAGCCTCCCCCAAGCCAAAGAGCCCCAGCTCCCTCAGTCTTTCATCATAAGAGAGATGCTCTGCTCCCTAAAAGATCAGCCCTTCACACTTAAGTGAATAGCTCTAAATGAAAATAAACTTCAGAAATTATCAGAACAAGTGTTTTGGTTTAGATATCCATTGTAAATTGTAATATCCGTAAATCTTCACTTCTTCTGCCCAAAAAGAGAAACTTCCATATGAAACAATCTAATCAAAACAAAAAAAGAACCAGACCAAACCTACCAGCTGCCAATTGCTGCACTTCATATACTTTCTACTGAAATGATTAATTCTCTGAGAATTGAATTGTGAGTTTGCTCTGAGCTTCAGTGACTGTTTCATGCACTGTGGCAATCCTATCCTAAATCTGTAATTATGTTCCCGGAGTCCCTCATACCACTTGTGACGTAATAATACTCCTGGTAAAGGGGCAAATGGTTTTATACACTTAGAAAAGTATGAGTGATTAGTTCTTTTCATGGAGACAGAGACACTTTAAAAACAATCAAAAACAACACTGAAGGATGTGAATTCCGGAACATTCTAAGGAAAGATGCTATCCTTCCCTGAGATAAGTGTGTTGGAGGACTGATAAAACCCTGCCAACAGGAGATAGTAATACTAACTGACATACTTAGACCTTTTAGAGCTGTGCTGGCATCACAAGACAACATAACTATTCAGAGACTAAGGCTAAGAGAAAGAGATTAAGCTCCAAGGCCCAGGTTTAATGGGAAGTTCAGAGCAACTTCACTAAATATGAACCTAAATGTCATCAGTAAGTCTTAAGAGGTGGTCTTGACCATAGTACGGCACACAGTTTTGAAGTAATTTTCCTCCTCCTAAACTTTAATTACTGTTTAAATCTTGCCCAGGTGAGTTATTCAGGAAGGTGACAACAGGTCTGTCTGTTTATCCTTACTGTCTTTAGTGTCTTTATAGACCAAGGTTATCCTTGAAGGCAACATTGAAACATTAGACTGTTTTGCTTAACAGAGAAGAAAATGAACCAGGCTTGAAAAGACTGATAATGACACCTCTTTTTAATCCCCTCAGCGATCAACATTTAGTTGTAGAAAAGAACACTATACATGTAATAACTATACAATATTTCATCTCAGTTTGGATCTATGAAAATAGACTGAAACTATTTGTATAGAATCATAGAATATCTCCAGTTGGAAGGGACCCACAAGAACCACCAAGTCCAACTCCCTGCTCCTCACACCGTTGCTTAAAATGAAATCATGTATGTTGCATAGGTAGCAACATTTCATATCTTGGTAGTAACTACATACTCTCCTCTTGGGGAGTGGTCTGTTCTTCAGCAGAAGGAACAGAAACTCTCGCAGTTCATCTGTTTGTTTCTCTTAAATTCTGCTCCTTAGAACTGCTTGTCCAAACTACTCATACTCTGATTTGCTCCTAGACATTTTTCTCTCCATTATTCACCTTTTGATTTTAAACTCAGGTGTTGTCTTGTGTGTTGTTTACTCTAAGATGAAAGGAGACTGTACTGAAGTCTAAGTGTGCATCTGCCAACTTTGAACCTACAAGTAACCTGCCTATTCATGTCTTGCCATTGCCCATAGTATGCATCACATCCTCAGTTTGCTACTATAAACACTATGTCATAGACGGTGACAGAGTTGTCACATCTTAGTCACTCCAAACCGAAAGTTAAATTATATTTTAGAGTGTATCTCAGAGGCATGTCTAGGGCCTGAAAAGCACCTAGACCAAATGTTGCATATCATGACTCTGGGGCAGCTGGACTAGGTCAGTGTGGGAGATATTTTTTTGCATTTGGTCTGTAGGTCAGGGACTGTTCCTACAGCACTGTAGATACAGCCAGAAATTATGAAACACCACAGTAAATCCATCTTGTCTTTTACTTAATTAGTCCATGCTTCTTTGTAGTAATGAAAGTCATCTTCAAGAAGGCCATTGGCTTTGACTACATTAGCAGGTATCACTAGAGGAATGGATTTGTATAGCAAGCATGTTTTTTCAGGCATAGTGTCCATGACGTGTTTGACGATGAGATAGCTCCGGCCTTTCCTGTGGCCAGAACACTATTTAGTGGCTGGACCATACCAGAAGTAGTCCTTTTACAGTTTCTTCTGGATGGTTTCCTCCAAAGAGAACCCAGCCTGCATGTTCTGAACCTCTCTGCAATGTCACCCCTGGGCACAGTCAGAGGATTTTCCTCTAAACTACACTCATCAAGCAAGAAAGGAAAGATGCACTTATGGCATGAGCCTCAGTAAAGAGGATGATAAACCAGACTATGATGAAATGTGGTGAGCTATCCTTGACTAGCAGTCAAGTCTCAGTGGGATAGGGGGAGAAAATAGGATGAAAAAGCTTGTGGGCAGTGATAAAGACAGGAAGATCACTTACCAATTGTTGCCATAGGCAAAACAGGATTGGACTTGCAGAAAATAAATTTAATTTCTTGAAAACTAAAATCATAGAACGATAGGGGTTGGAAGGGACTTTTAGAGATCATCTAGCCCAACCCCCAAAATATATTTGGGAAATATTCACTACAGGTTTTACCTTTGCTACTTGACTATGCTTATTTTGAAATGTAATGGTGATCCCATTCCTGTGGCATATAATTTGATTCTATCCATATTTCAAATCTTTCCAGGCAGACTATTGAAATGAATGAGGAAGAGATGTCTCTAGTTGTAATCATAGCTAATCTTGTAGCCATGGTCAAGATGTCACAAACATTACTGATCTAAGAAGACATCAATATTGTCTTTTTTATGTATTGCTTTTGCTACCATAAAGGCTGGTAGTTCTGAGACTGCTCCCTTGTGAATAATTTAATAGTGCATGGAATTAACCTTGATTTCTCTGAAATACTCCAGAGATAACAATAGGTAATTGTTTTTTCTTTTTAAGATTTTAGTCCCTTAACCTTTCTTATTAAATTCCCGTGCAAAAGTGGTGGAGTGGACAAACTTCTAGCTTGTGGATTATACCCAAGAATGTCTCTTCAAGAAAAGGAGTCAACATAATAGTATTTCTCCTGCAGATTAACATGAGGAAGAATTACCAAAAAAAGAATCTCAAAAATCCAAAACCCAAAAAGTCAAAAGAAAATGGTCCAGAGAAAAGTTCAGGTAAGATGAAGATAACATTAGGAGGAAGAGGAAAACCACTAACCAAACAACCCCACATTTCTTGTAAACAAGGTAAATCAGAAAAAACTACTATCTTTTAATCTTTATCCAATTTTGTTATACACAGGTTACTATTAATATTTATTGTTTATCCAACAGTGAACAAGGGAGACATGCTCTCCTTATCTGTAGACTAAAAGAAATGAGAACATAAAATATTACAAAGGAGGCATGCAGACATTAAAGCCATTCAACATGGAACAAAAGACTTTACTAGGAAGAATCTCTAAAAACTTTCCAGAGTCCATAAAAGTTGTACAACAGAATTTGAAAAAACTTATTAAACAGAAAAACGATACCAGGTGGATTAAAGATTCGGAAAGAGAATTTTAACAACAAATAATCTGAAAACAACAGAAGAAATGGTCAAGATATCCCTGAAGAAAAAAAATATGGCAGAACCAGATGTAATCTGTAGTTTTTGCACTCAAGACAAGCAAAAATTCTAGGCAATTCTCTCAGGAGTAATCATTAAGATATATGTCAGAATAACGTTAATTATAGAGAGAACCGCAGTCAAGTACTTCCCAACTCCTAAATAATCACATCTCCAACCATGTGCAAACTTGCTAACATTGATCATATCATAACAAATCTACTACAGTGTGGTTGCCAATGCATTTTTGCATGAAAAAGGTGCTAAAGGAATACTAGTAGTTTTGGGGATTGACTTCCGATGGACACATTGGCTATGAAGACTACCGAAGTCAGGAAATCTCAGGACTATATGAATAGACTATGATTTGTCCCTCATACATGAATAAAGAAAGCATCAAGAATACATAGCACTACAATAACATAATCATTGCAATTTCAAATAAAAACATCTCAAAGACAGATCTTGCCCTCAAAGATTGCAACTTATATCCAGTCCATAACTCCCGAGGAAGTTTCCTGAGGCATTTCTTAACATCCCAGTTGTCATAATTTACAACTTACCATTATTCAGCTTTCAAGGGAAAATTTGAATGGAAATTCAATGTACCTTGCAAAACATTCCTAAGGATCATGCCATGTATAAATAATCTCAGATGACTATTAGGTCAGGTAAAGTCATCCTAACCTCATGAAGACTGTAAAATCTTTCAAAAAAATCATTCAACTCAGATATTTTGCAAGAAATGTTATGTTTAACACCAGAGGAAGCCATTGAACTGTTATCCCTCAGAGAAAACCAACTCCTTAAATGCCAAATTAGGAGAAACAGTTTCTCTTCAAGGCAAATAATGCTGTGCCCTATCCTGACTATATGCTGCAGAGACTTTGGAAGAAAAAAAGTGACTTGCTCTGTAAAGACTATTATATCCAAAACCAGATGCTGAAATATTAAATATACTTGGGAGGAAAGCTGAAAGAAGTCTGAAGAAGTTCTGTTTAGAGAGTAATTTCTCATAGAAGCTTTGAAGTTACTGAGTAAGGGAGTAATTGTGGAAAACACAGGAAAGAAATCCAATCAGGAGAAGAAAATCAGTTTTTGAGGCAGGAGGCCTTGATACAGGATGGGTGAAGAGACACCAAAATGTCAGTAAAGATTCTTCTGGTTAAGATAGCTCAGCTAAAATCATTCAGTGCAGTCCTGGCTACAGTTGCACACTGCCTCTTTGCACACAAAGGGAGGGATAACACATGTGAAAGGCTATAAAACATAATGCCATAATACATTTGGAACAATGTATAAATCACAGATAGCATCAACATTGCCCTTCACTATGATCTGTGTGGCCAATATTCCCCTCCTAGACATTGCAAACAATGAGATTAGAAGCCTCATCTACTGGCAGATGAAAGAAAAGTGAAGAACCTTTGGGATCTTTTATCTGGATAGATCAGTAAAAGGCAGAAAAACAGATTCCAGAAACTTCAAGATCATCATCACCGTTATCAACACTGCCCATCCATAAGCTCAACAAAAAACAGAAAGGGAAGTACAATTCCAATATTTGAGTACAACTCTGAATACAAACTTTCAGGACAGAACTGTAAAAGAAGGAAGGACAATTAGAGTACTGATTATTGCAACTTCTATGTGTCAGTCTAAAAATCCTAGACAACCTCTCAATGACTTGAATCTGACATCTTGGATTTTTTCCTGACATCTTTCACATTTTGACCACATCCTGACACTAACGATCTAGGTTATAGCTAGAGGTGAAACATTGCCGTCTTATAAACAGGGACACCAATCTATGAGAATGTAATAAAAAGGAGAAAAAAAAAAAAGGCAATTTAATTATTCCAAGAATGTAGAGGATAAACAAGAGAATATCAAAAAGATAAAATGTCCTTATAAACCCAATGATGACTGCAAGCTCTGCAGCATATTTTTCAAAGGTGTAACCTTTTTCCTTCAAAAAAAAGTGTCAAAATTGCCATCTGTAAGTTATCCTTATATGACATGGACAATACGCAGAGGAGAGTGGAGTAACCCATGACAAAATAGGATGAGTTACTCTGAGTATTAGCTACTCAAAAACCCCAAATAAATTTCTGGTTTTGGAGCTCCTTGGCGTAGTTTACATTTAAAAAAAAAAATTCTGTTATCTTCCTAAAAAAAAGTACAATACCCCAGTATACAGAAAATACTGTAAAGATCCCTTCCAACCCCCACCATTCTATGATTCTATGATCAATAAAATGGTCTCATTATCAAGCTGTTGTCCTCACCTCTGGGTTGAGGTCACAGTGTCCACCAGGCATATGACAATGCATGTACTGCATTTCCAATAAACAACCAATAAAGAGCTTTCAATGAAAATCAGTCATCATATTCATTTCACATGGTGGAATGTACGTTTCTTTATAGCAAATAAAACAGAATTTACCTCAGTGATTAATTTGGATTTGCACAGACAGTCAGGATCTGGTTTTCAGAGCCGAGATGCAGCAATATTAGTGTGAAGCACAGAGTAAGAAATCTTCATTCCTGCTTTTTATGCTTTTGTATCATATTGTTCAGATCCTTCAGTATATGTCTTCTACAGCTGTTTCAGAGAGAGCATTCTTAGTCTATGCCATTGCCAGAGACATTTTTTTAATGTAGCAGTGGTCTCAACAGTACACTGTATTTGATCAATCGTGGCTACTATTGTCATTTTTCTTCTATAGAATCATTATCAGATGGTCCTGTCTCTTATATAACTTGAGAAGAAATTATTTCTTCTAGAAGAAAATTATACCTTTGGTCATGGTTCTGTGTCTTCCTACATTCTATTCAGCTAATGCAGATAAAGGTAAGGCTATACACATCTACTGATGCACACACACGCTGACTGAGAGCAATGTATAAAGTAGCTGATGTTGAGTCTACTTTGAAAGACATAACTCAGTAAAGAAGCTCAATATTGTATAAGATTCAGACTTCTTGATTTCATCTAGTTGTGGGGAATCAATATGGATTCAACTTTTTTTTTTTCTTTTTTAGATTTGCTGAGTCATTATTTTATGATTAACAAAACTTGAAAAAATAAAAAGTTAATATATAATTACTGATATGTATGACCTGTAATTACCAAACTTTGTCACCTTTTTCAATTTAAAAAATATTTTAAAATACAATGTTGCTGTAAACTTTCCTTTATTAAGACTTCATTATTTTAACGGAACCCATTCCATGCAATGTTATAATAAATACCTAAAACTAAGTGAGGAAAAAAATGTACATATTGAAATACAGCATCTTGCATGTCGAGTTGTCTTGGCTTTTTTGTTTTGTTTTGTTTTTGCTGTTTTATTCATTTGCAAATCTCTACAAGTTATGAGTCTCCAAAGTCTATAGTGTAAATCATAGCATTTCAACTATATTCCTGTATTTTAATTAACTTTCCATCTAAAAAATTTCACACAGGTATATAATACTTTATAGTTATCTTAGTAGATCTCTAAGTGAGAGACTGATGTTATCTAATTTCAGTTATCTACCTTGAGGGCTTTGATAAAAAAAGGAATAATGTTTGAAAACCAGAAAGCAGAAGGAAAGACCACTTTGTGTTTGTGACATGAATAGCCAAACCAAGTCAGGAACACCTGATGCACACATGAATTTACACCTGAGCAAGTGTCTTATTTGAAAGCTGTAGTGATTTAGGAATTGATTAACATGAGATGTTTCTTCCTCAAGGACAGAAAAATTTTTCAGAAACTGGGGAAGATGCCTATGAGACAGCAACTCAGCTATCCAGTTTTGATATTCTACTGCATCTTTTTCAATGTTTGTGTTTATTTCTTAAATACTTAATTTTAGATGCAACGAGTCCTGTCTCAGGTGCTTTATAATTGTCATCAAGTTGATCTTTGATTTGATACGTGACTGTTTCTCACCTTGGTGCTTAATGCTAACTGTGTTTTAACTTGTAGTGTTCATAATTTTAAAAGATCAACAAACTTGATTTGGGACATAGAAATCCTAGAAGCCTGGCTGCAATGCAAGTTCAATTAGAAACACAGAATTCATTAAATCTCTATGACAATCAGATTTTTTATACTTCATTTTGAACAAATTTTAGTTTAACAAAACAAAGGGTTGAATTCTTGATTTCAAAGTAGGAAACATTTCTAAATTAAAATTATATAAGTAAGAAAATTAAGACATGCAGTGTCACAGACTAAAAAGTACATTTTATTGAATGTAGCTTTTCTGAGAAGGATTCCATCCTGGATTCATCTCTGGTTTATATTTGGTGTGTTTTTTCTTGTCGCTAAATGCTAGCAAAATTTCAGAGCTTTTGAAAAATACTTTATTTTTTCTCTTTTTATTTGGAAAGTCTTAATTTGAGAAGGATTTAATTTTTTTTTTGTCATTTAAGAGAGTGTTAATGAAATATTCTTAAGACTCTTTAAGGCTGAAGCTTCCCAATGAGCAGAGAGAGAATTTTCAACTGATCTTCCCTGCTTTATTAACTCTTCATTCAAGTAGCTGGCTTGTAGTTTCAAATATATGTCACCATGGTTTTATTTTAAATAAAAGTGTAAAAGCTTCTTAGCTCTCTGTAATATCTTACTGGCAACTTGATTGATATTTGTTGACTATGTGCGATACACTGAAATATGCTGATAGACTATTGTAGAGATTAAGTGTAATTTCATTGCACCCATGACAAAGTGGGCTTTAAAAATACTTTACTCAGTCTCCTGTTAGTCTTGCCAGCTTTGAGAACCTTGTCATCAGAACAGGACTTCAGTTTTGCTGAAATGTTTTATGTCCCAGATACCAAATTTTGAAAATATTTTCTCTCAACAGAAGCACCTGCTATTTGAGTAGCTGTGGTTTCATCAAAGTTTCCATTTTGTTTCTTTTATGTTAGAGTCAGATTTAAATAGTTTTGATTCAACAGATCTGCATAACTATCTTGGGACTCTCTGTATTCTCACATTAATGCTGATATTCATGGCATTTTACAGCAAGAACTTGTTAGAAGTTCCTTTCAGAGACATTTTATTAATTTCAAACACAATAAAATACTACTGGCTCACATGTAAAAGTTCTAATAAAACACTGCCCTTGCTCCTTTTCCTCTCCTAATACTGTCTCTTCTATCTTTATTTTCACTTTTCTGTTTTTTTTCACTTCTATAGTTTGACCTCAGAATCAACAAGCATACACACATGCACATAGGTGCAGTCTCCCTGCAAATAATACCTTTGGTTTTGACAGTTTTCTGTCAGTTTGGTGGCTCCGTCAGCATTACAGTTCTCGTCAGACTTGCTTCTACTACAATCCTAATGGGCAATTTCAGGCTCATGATGAAGAGTAAGACAAACAGGCAAATGGCCGTAAGCACGCAAGCTTGAAGGGGTTTCATTGCCAGCTCATTATAGCTCCACTAATGAGATTTCCGTCCAATTTGTGGGATAGCAGAGCTCAACTTAAAAAAGGGACAGAGCTACCAATACAGTAGGATTAGTATGCCTTATTAAAAAAAAAAAAAAAAAAAAGTAACCTTTGTTAAATCAGGACTTAGTGGTAAGGGCAGTATCCTTATACACTGGCACAATACAAAAACAATTGCAGAATTGTTTACATTGTACTCATCAGCTTGGCACAATTGCTGAAGTGATGTAAAACTCGTACAATTCACTTAGACAATAACAAATATATACTTTATGTACAATCTTCAGTAAAGTATAATTAGTAAGATTTTTGCTAGCAAGTAAAAACCAATACTAACTGTGAAAATGCTTTTATAATGAATATCAGGATACACAAAGTAAACAAAAAAAGAAATGTAGATCCTGTGGCACTAAAACTGATAACCATAAGGAAATGTAAAGGCATCCCCCAATTCTGTGATTGTACTTGAGGGACTGAAGTGCTGAAATATTAACAGGTTCTAGAAATTTAGCAAAAGTTTCTTTTTAATTCATCCAGAGATCTGTCATCTGCATTTCATGATTGCTAACCTCAAAATCTCAAATAAAATGTTATTTATTATTTGCTTAGGTATAATTATTCCTTTTTATTAACCCAATTCCTATGTAAATCTCCTTGAAATTACGGACGTCCCTCTTCAAATTCTGAATTCACTAACAAAATATGATCTTTTCATTATTGAAATATGCAGTTATTGTACATTTCAAAAGGCCTTTTATAAGCACATATCTTACATGTAGTCTAATTGAAAATAGTTATACGTGTGTCTCATGTCTATCAGAAGTAGATGTTAGTTACCTAAACTGTATTGCTTTTGCCTTAACCACAAGAATATACATGTACTTCTCAGCGTTGTGAGAGTCTTACTCTCTTGAACTTCTGGAACTACTAAGTAATATTCAAACTGAGAGCTAGCATTTGTCCTCTCCAAACACTGCTGTCTCCATGGAGGCAGATATTTCTGTATAAATCCACGTGATTTTTTCTTTAAAACTGCAAAGCATTGTAACAGGATTTTTTTTTCACAGTAATAAAACCTCAGCTCTGTAACCAAATGGAGTCAGCCTGGTTTAATCAGGCTATCAATCACCCTGCTGAAACTGGAGAGGAGGCAAATAATTTATTTCCATCTCCTGCAAAGGCACAGAATATGCCATCAAAATTTCTTAGTGTTGCAGTGGATCATATTTGGCATGGGGCTTCCACCAGAAGGTAAAAGTATTGGGCTCTGTTAACAACCCCGCTGCAAGTCATTTGTGAGCCATGCTAAGAATAAGGCAAAGCTACATTTAGGAATCTTCTCAAAAATACTGGAGGATAGAAACATTATTAGAATATGCTACCAGATTGCTAATCAATCAGCCATCAGCCAATATTTATTGCAACATACTGGAGACTCAAAGCGTCTGCCAGTCTTATAAAGCAAACACATGCCTCAGTCTGTTATTTTTCACATATTGCACACCAGCAAGACCAGCTGCTAGCTGGAGTGCCCTGGTAAGCACAGGACTCAGCAAGGAATTAACTGTGCTATGGACTCTCTGGGCAAGAGGAGAGCTGTGCAGCACTGGCAAATGGACCCATGTATCTTAGGCTGCATTCCCATGTACTAACCACTGTCACCTTTACAGTAGATTGTAGCTTGATCTTAAAGATGAGCATGCTATAGAATAGATCAAACAATCCCCAGAAAAAGTTGAAAAAGAAAACCTTATTAGAATGTCAGTGTTCACAAGTGCTCTAGTGACACAAACCGAAACAACTCTAGGTTAGTCTCTAAAATAAAACAGCTTAACTGCAGACAAATCTTGCAGGGACTGCTTGTCTCATTAGCCTTTTCTTCAGGGCAAACCACTATCTGCCTTGTTGTTTAACTCACAGATATGCTGGGACATCTATTCAATATCATACTTTGTGTATATAAAGCCTGATTAGTTGTATTTCTACCCTGGCCCAGGGACTGCCAGTTTGACTAAGTCAAATGTTACTATATTCTAGAATAATGATACTTAAAGGAAATGAGAAGAACGTGCTGTTTGTTCAGGAGTCTGAAAGTAGTTCTAATATTTTTGTACAGATAAATGCAACAGTTTTTTTGATGAAGAAAGAAATCATCACAATCTGCTTTGACAGGATGTTTGCTGTGATTTCTTCTGTGTGTGAACACAGCAAGGGGGGGGTGACAGTGTTGCGGGGATTTCTCAGCCAAGCAACATAAGTCAGAAATAAGTTCAGCTCTGCTGAAAAATCTTCTTGGTCCTTATCATTTCTTGGTATATTTATAAATTCTATAAGGCACGGTGTTAATATATACCTTTATTTTCTTTAAAGTTAGTTCTCCTTTTTCATCTCAACATAAATGAGGTGAGAGCCTTTGTATGTTCCTTATGGAGTCCAAAGAGAAATAAACTATTTACAACGGCTTTGTGTGTATCTCACTTTGGAATCACAGTCTAATGATTCTCATGGTGAAAGTGTTCAGACATGGAAATCTTCCCCATTCTACAGCTTTTCAGAATATTTCATCATAAATACTTAGGCCAATAGATACATCAGGAGTTTGATTTGATTAACAGTCTCAAAAATATTTTGGATCAATGCACATAACAAACACCATTATTATCCTGTTATTCAATAGTAAATTATTGAAGGAAGCCATACAGATCTGTAGGTGTGGAAATCAAGAACTTTGAGGGAATTAATGTTTTCCCAGGGAAATTTATGAATATTCCATGCACTTTGAGAAAACTAGGTCAATAACTCACCTCAAAGATTTCTTCTTTCTCATAGAAACTTCTAGTAGATATAGCTGTAGCAGACCTATATGAATTAATTTTGTTGTAACATTGCTTGATTCATATGAAATGTAAAGGATAAACATGTCAGTGGAAACCTCTTCTGCCATGTACATTTTGCTTTGTTTTTCATGTAACTGAAGAAAGGGAAATTTTCTGAATGAATGACTGAAAGACGTAGGAATTAGGTTTTAAAGTAAGTGTCTTCCTATATTTTTCCTCAACTATAAAACTAAGAACAAAAAGCTCTTATGAGTTCTACTTCACAGCCATGTGGTGAAATAAGTTTATAAACTGCTTGTCAACTTGTCATCAGACTATGAAACAACCCTTTAAAACAAGCATAGTTGTCTTCTTTTGTCTACACCTGTTTTATGAAAAAATTTAAATTCATATCTTGTACAAAAATACCTTACTTGTTTTTACATTAGCATGGCTTGTGTCATGTCTCATTTTGGTTCAACTAGATGACAGCAATGTCCCTGTTTCTTTGGATGTATAAGTCCTTTAACGCAGGATTAGAAATCCTCTTGGTGCCTAGAGCCTTTGTTACATAGCCTTGAAAGTGAGAGAGATGAGAAACTCCATCTGCAGCTCAGTTGGGCTGGGAGACTCTGTGCTGGGCAGGGAAGCTGGGCAGGGAAAACCCAGGCACCAGTAAGCAGCCTGGATGTGCACTGACAAAATGCTGCTGGGTGCACCATCAGAGCCAAGATCCCCAAAGGGCATCCAGCAGTCTGATAGTTTAATTAAACACTAGAGCTTGAGAATTAAGGAGGCAGTTCCTTATACTACCACAATATTCCTTCACGAACATGCTAATACTTCTTCTTGGAATAATAACTATTTTAAGGGCATGTCACACTGCAGACAAAATGCATTAGACAACTGAACTAGTTTTAAATAGGAAAGATAACTAATGCCTATCATATCATGAGTCTATATGCTAACATTTCTGTGCTGCTTCTAGTATTCATGCTAGCTTGGTTATCATTGCATTATACTGCAGTTTACCTTTAAGGTCTGTGCTTCATGTGCCAAGATCTGCCACAGATAAATCCTGAGATAAGATGGATCATTAAACAACTGCTGGGATACACAATGATGGATTCTTGTGTGTGTCACCAGTTTTTATAATTTAGGGAGCATTGTCTGGACAATGACACCTCTATCCATGGCAAAGTCATGCTCATTCTCACTGGTTTTAGTAATCCCACTTGTTTCAAATTGAACAACTACTCAATGGTTATGATGGTCAAAGTTTGGCTAGTTAAGGGAAACAGACAGAAACTTCTGAAAATAGAAATGAAATTTTAAATCTCTTACTATTTTCTTCTCTTGGGACATTTAATCTCCATTAATTTTCTTTCTTTTCTGACTCTTAACAAAAATCTTCAGTGTGCGACAGATTTTGAGAGGTGCATGCAGAACTGCGTTGTGGAAATTGCCTTGGGCATAGATAGGGAAAGATGAAAGACAGGATTTTGAGAGCTCTAAGGAACAAACAAGGACATATACAAAAAAAAAAAAAAATTAGAGGGCTGGGGTTGTGGAGCAGTCACAGAAATAACCTTCCACTTGATCAGCACTTCAGTAGTTAACAACTGTGGTACTTCTATTATCTTTAAATTTCACAATGGACAATCCAACTGAACAAACCAGTTTGGTTACATCTCTGCTACAGATAAAATTTCAGACTCCCTGAAGATTCAGAAAAGAGCATTTTTATCAGCACGTACCTGGTGCATGTTTTAAAAGATCACAGTGATGAACATATGGTAGCTGGTTTTATTTTTGAAAGTTTTTTTGATTCAACATCAAGGAGATGATTCTGCAGCCAGTGATAATGATATGCAGAGAAAATCCTGGGGTTTCAGTTTTAAACATAAAACAGTGCAATAATCCCTATAGGCTTCATGACTGTAAAAATCTAGGTTAACCAGATCCACTTATCCCCACCTGTACTAATTCTGTGATCTTAGGCTGCAAGCTTTCATGGGTTTTATTTTCCAAAACTTGACATCTCTACCTATCTCAAGAGACTGACTTGTTTTAAGTGAATGACATGGACAAAGCTTTACTGCTCTATAAGAAGTTGCCTAGAAACCGTCTATACCATGGTTGAATCATACCTTCAATTTGGGCACTTTCATCTCCAACTTTCAGGGAGTGAACAAGCCCAGAAACAGAATAGTCTCTTTCTTTTTGCTTGTAAGATTATTGCCAGTGCTAGAAGACATAAGGGAATCCAGAAATAAGGCTGGTCATGATGGTACTAAAGGACTTCTTCTAGCAATATTGCATATATTGTTGATCTGCTCATGCCCTTTCTTTTCTTGACCTGCACATGCAATTATAAAAGGAGCAGTTGTGCCTGGATGAGCTGGGGAAGCCAAGCAGATCTCAGTCAACAACACATCTTGACTCTTATCATCTAACAGTAAATCTACCCAGACATATGGGTAGACATCCTGGGTCATTTGTAAAGGAAACGTCAGCTCATCTGGGTTCCATCTCCCACAAAAGATTGGACCAGATGATCTTCTGAGGCTCTTTCCAACCTGGGCTATTCTATTATTTTACAATTTTATAATATTTCCTTCCATTAGGCTTTAGCTACACAGTCTCATTTCCCAGGTTTTCCTGCCGTTGACTTTTTGTGCTCAATTTGTAAAGAATCCAGTGTCCTCACAAAGAACGCTCAGTATAGGCCACCTTTGCTTTCACTTCTCAGCAAGCTCTCCTGCTGTGTGTAGCATACACTGTCTTCTGACTGAGTATAATCTTTCCAGATTTAAGAAATGGTCATCAGGCTTGTTTTATTGTAGCGTCTAAGCTGAGAATCTCACAATGTCCTTCTGATATTCAAGCACAGCTTTGCAGAAGACAGTAGTTTCAGCTTGTCTGTGGAGCTGTCTGTTTTCTCTTCAGGCTGAACAGCACCTAAGAGTTTACACAGGACTGACAATCGCTGAGCACAGTGTACTATTCTTTTTTTTTTCTTTATGGTTTTGATGTTTCATTCCCCTTGTGTGCCATATACTGAGGAAGTCCATGCTATGTTAAACACATAAAGATACAATGTATCATAGTCCTCTTGTGGATTTCACTACAAATAAGGTTCCGATACTTATTTGTTATTCTGTGATACCAAACAATGTGTGCTCAGGCTGAAGTAGTTACTAGATGTAATAATTCCATCCTTTGAACTCTTAGGAGACAATGTGTTCCAAAACAGACTTCTCAGTCACAGTGAAACAGCATCATTTTGCCAAGATTGCCATGCACTTCTAGGAGAATTCACCCGACCAGAATATTGAAACTCCACATTTGAACCAGACTACCTTTATATTTAGTGGAGTGTAATAGGGAACTAGTTCATCTCATGTAAAGTGTATATCTAAAATAGATTCCCAAAAACCCTGTTTTATCCACTAAAAAAAAGACATTCAACTGTGAGCATGTCAGATGTGGAGTTACTTTTATTGTATACCCCTCAGTATAATGGGTTAAAGCAAAATAAAGGCTATGGAGTGACTTCGTAAATTTCTGTTGTATGGAACATAAAAATGCAGAGGTTATTAATCGGATAGTTCTATCCTGGTAACAGATTAAGATTGGAGAAGATAAAGGTTGTAAACTAGGACTTTTTCTTGCTATATATGAACAAAAGACAGAAAGGATGAACAATGTGACAAATGTTCAGATGATGCATCATTCAGAGTGAAGAGTATATACAAAGATAAGGAGGTTGGAGCACCATGCAAGCCTATGTGAATGCACATCTTAAAGAAAAGTCAGCTCAATGTGAACGATGGTAAAACAGGCTGCCCAAATGGATTGTTGGAGCTCCTTCTCTGGAGACATTCAAAACCCACCTGGACAAGTTCCTGTTTGATCTACTCTAGGTGGTCCTACTCTGGCAGGAGGGATGGACTAGATGATCTTTCGAGGTTCCTTCCAACCCTTAAGATTCTGTGATTCTGTGAAAAGAATGAAATAATATATAAGGTGAAGAACAGGACAGAAAGTTAGCCTAACAAATTATATATGGTCATTATATAAAAAAGTAGCATGTCCTCAACTGGAACACTGTGTTCAGCTATGGTTGTCCTATCTTAAAGAAAGAAAAGACAGTAGGTGAAGAAGAGGTTTACTGACAGCTGAGTACTATTATTAAAGTCATGTGAGAACTATTATAAAATGATTCTGAAAAAAATCCTTAGATGTTTTAGAATAAGCAAAAAAAGAGAGTCAAGTCATAACAGTAGTGAGAAAGTAGAGATAATGGGTTTTGCTAGTTTGCTCACATTAGAACCATAGAACATGGTTCTAAATTATAGGTACAGAATATCCAGAATAAGGAACTGTGGACAGTGTAAATACAGGGTTATGAGGAGATTTTTAATCCTCTTCTTACCCTGACAAAAGACCTAACATGCCTATACAATGCACAAATGTTTTGTTTCTGTCATATGACAAAACATCAACTGAGATGGCATAAATTTCTTCGTTTTTGTACTCCACTGCTTAAAAATCTCAGTTATAAAGTTATGTCTAATGTATAACACAAATCTTCTTTACAGAAAATAGTTCAAATTATTTTTGAACTTACCTATAGTGGGCATGAAGAAGAAGTAATTATAGTCTTTTTGTAACAAACTGCTACATATCAAAAGGCTTCTACCATGTCTCTCTATGAGGCTGTTTTCTCCTAGACTAAACAAACCAAATTCTTTCAACCTTTCTTCACACACCACGCTTTCTAAACCTCTAATCATTCTTGTCACTCTCTTCTGGACTCCCTCCAAGCTCAGTTTTTCTTAAAGCATGGTGCCCAAAACCTGATAAAGTATTCCACCAGTAGTAGAAAGTCCAGAATAATTGCCTCCCAAATGTCCCATCCAAAAATACTTTTCCTGCATCTTTGATTAACATTTTCTTCTTTTGAGACAACAGCACATTTCTTCCTCACATTTAGTCCATGGTGTTGAAGATGTGTTCAAAAGCATTCTTTCTAGTTACTGCCGATTTTGCATTTATGTACAGGATTTCTCCTTCCTGGATGTATCACTGTCTACTTTTTCCTTTGCATTTAACCCCACTAATTACATACTTTAATGTTTTATTTTATTTTATTCTTCAAAGTGTCTGCAATCTTCCTGCTCAGTTTTGACATTTATTAATTTTGTAACCATGCTTTCCAGTTCTTAATCCAGGCCATAAAAAAATTATTGTAACACGGTTCAATCTGACTCCCAGTTTTATGGAGTGCTATTGCTATATTCTGTTTGAGGATTGTTTTTCAACCAGTCGTTCATCTACAATGTACTTATTTACTTCAGCTTCCCTTGATTTTCTTGGGAGTGTCATATATGGCAGCATAAAAATCTTTACAAATGTCAGGAAAAATCATCATTATCTCTTCCAGTTTATTCCAATTATTGTGACAAAGAAAGAAAATAGATAGGGTTGAGATCATTTTGTCTGGACAAAGTAATATTTATCTTCTATGTGCTTACAGATTATTGGCTAATAATTTATTTCAATATAACAAAATTAAGTCTACAGTGTCCTATGTCCTCTTTATAAATATATATGTCAAATCCTCTGTTTTTTCTTATTTGGCCTCATGAATCCCCTACATATTATATGAATTCCTAAACATAATCACTTACTGGTTTGCTGAGAAGTCTAGGAAAATGCATCTAATTTGTCAAATTATTAGCTGGCCTCTTTTCCCTACTCCCTACTCCCAGGTAGGGCCTGCCCTTCCTTTCTTTTTTAGCATTATGTCCTTTCCTTTTCTTCATTTTTCATTTTTTGATTGCATTAAAGTTTTCCAGATGTAGTAAAGTCGGTTCTGCATTGCTTATATTTTGTACTAGTTTACTGCTATGCCTTTAATCTTGTCTCTCTTATGTGTGGCCAGCTCTTCTGAACTTCATCTTTCTTCTCTGAATTCTTTCCACAAAAAATAGGAAATTTCCCTTTTTTTTTCTCAGTGCAAAAGAAAAAAAACTGTGATTTTGAAATCTGGTAAATTTCACATTAATGAAAAGATGTTTTTTCCTCCACAATAAACACTTTGTGGAACTCAATGCTGCTAGATATTGTAAAAGTAAGGAGTCAAGTTCACACAAGAATTGGATTTAAAAAATATTAGTGATATAAAATTTTATGCTTCAGGGAATAGGTTCATACAAGGATTGGATTTAAAAATATTAGTGATACAAAATGTTATGCTTCAGGGAGAAATCCAGCCACTGTAATGTCTTAGAGTAGGTCCTCTGAAAACATACACTGTTTCTTTTTTTCCCTTTTTTCTCTCTTTTTTTTCTGAAATATCTGAGGTTAGCCACTGTCAAGATAAGAAAAGTGGACTCCTAATCTGATCCAGTTCTTCAACTTCCATGGATAATCTTGGCATTCAGCTTGTCTGAAAATTCCTTCTAGTCTAAACACCAGTAAGTTAAACGCAAACCATAAATATAAAACCATTGGCAGGCCAAAAAAGGTTTTGAGGAATAACTTGCTAACGGCATAAAAACTAACAGTAAAGCCATCTTCAGATACATCAAGAAAACAGAAGTCTGCCAGACTCTGTAGAGCTGATAGATGATGAAGATGCTAAAGGGGAGCTCGATGAAAAAGCTTTAGAAGTGAAAAAACTCCAAGAATTCCTTTCATTAATGTTCGTTCTTGAGGGGCATAAAGAGAGTTCAGCTTAAGGGAGTCTTTCTTTGAAGAGGACAATCTTGATGTGTTGTCTCAAACAAAAGTGTAAATTGAAGAGATTTTAAAGCTGGTGGATAAAAAGAACTATAAGAAAGCTCTAGGACCAGATCATATTCACCTAAGACCTCTAAAAGATCTCAATATGTTGCTAAACTGTGGTCTGGTACTCACTCCTTAATTTTGTTTCTGTCCTGGCAGCATGGGATGAAGCAAGTGTGACATCACTTTCTACAAAGGTCTCCAGGGGAAAATCTTGGCACTACAGATCAGCAAGTCTCATTTCTGTACCAGAGAAGCTAGTAGGAATGGAGAGATTGGTTAATCACTGTGCATAAATGAAGGGAAAAAACAGAAAAGGAAGATATTGCTAGTGGACAAAGGGTACAAGAAGGTAATCACATGTATCTATGCTGTTGCAATTCAATTTCAATGAATCCAAAATAAGATATATCAGGAAAGTAATCCTAAATGTAAATTAAAAAGCAGTAATACAATATCAAATAACTACTAACCTTCAAAAGGAGAATTAATGATAGTCTGTCTAATCTTTTTTGAAACCTTAGGTCAGTGTTTTATTGCAACCACTAAGTGCTGACAACATATTAAGGAGCTGTTAAATGGGCAGCCTCTGTCTCAGGAAATCCCCAATCCACGATGAGAATGTCAGGATATGTCAGAAGTACTACTGTTCTCTCCTTCCCCTGGGTTTCTTTGGTTGAGCTTTTCTCTCTAAGCCTGCTACTGACAACTACTAGACACAGGACTGTGGGCTGGATGGATGTTTCATTCTCTCCATTACAAACATGCTTGTGGTCATGTGAATTATTGCTGGATTTACAGGCTAGTCTTGATTTCACACTGAAACATCAACCACTAAATTCCCCAAATCACACAGGGATGTATTATCCCCTGGAACCTTTTCCATTTCTGGTTGAATGTTTCTTGAGTTACCTGAGAATTTATGTCCAGAGTTTTAAAACTGCACATAAACATATTTTTTTAATCAGATAATACAGCAGATAAATCCATGTTTAGACACCTACAGCTACAGATAAAAACATGCTTAGGTGCCTAAATACCTTTAAAATACAGCCCTAAATGTTTTTGAAGATGACGCCAAGACTTCTGTGGACATCGTTAACATAGGACTGAACTTCAAACATATTTAGCAGGATTCAGATAATGTACAGAGCCCATTTTGGCACAAACTTCTCTTAAAGGTCAAGAACTAAAAAAGGAAATTCTCCCACAAAGATGGAGTGTGCAAAGAATCTTTTGGGAAATAGAAAGACATCGCTGGGCCTCCTTTATCTTGATGAATAACATAAGGGTAATGAAAAACAAGGAGAGACAGATAAGGAAACAGAGATAAGAGAATAGATAAGAAAAGAAAGCCAAAGTTTTTAACATTAAATGCCATTAGAAAGCAATATGCCAACCAGGGAAGGTAAAAGAATACAACTGGTATCAAAGGCAGTATTTTGGATTTTTTTTTTAACATGATAGAAGCACTTGAAGAACTCATCACATATAAGAAATAGTTTTAATCTACACAGGAGGGCCCCTAAAGAAGAAAATGCTAATGTCTATCCTTTTTTAGGCAAAAAATAACACAGAAGATGAGAAATAAAATGTTAGCAATAATCTCTCACAAACTTCAATTGGAACAAACTTTGACGTAAAAAAATTTGACACATCCAGATTCTACCCTACTTGTTTCAACATACATATCTTTCTATAATAGGATATCAATACTAATCCATATTTAATTAATTTATTTGCATTGAATAGTAATTGATGATAGGATTCGTTTTCTGCCCAAGACCCAGTTTCACTAAACGTTATGAAAAGGGATTACATCTTTTACTGCAGACTATGGTATTGTGGCACTAATTGTACTAATTAATCTCTGATTTTGGTCTTCAGCCAGGATCATTGGTGACCAAATGACTTTTAGAAATCATTCTGCTCTCTACATCTTGCTGTGAAATTGTTGTGACAGATGTATATGACATTTAAATAGTTCCACACCTATGCCCCTAAAATCTGTAACAAATTTACTTTTTAAAATTTCAGTAATAGCTTTCTACAGATATTAACTATTTCTTCCAGTGAACTAAATATAGTCTGTCTGTGATTGTGTTTTCACTTTTGACTTGCACTTTTTGTTGCCATTTCTGACTGTGCAAAAGATATGTTCCACCGTATCGAAGTAGAAACATTCCTCATGTAAGCTATGGAGACGTAAATGAATTCACACAGGGCTCAGTCAGTAAAACATTGAGGCTTATGGGTTGTTCAAGATGATGACCATTTTTCTTATGTTAACAGTCAGCAAATACACTTCTACAGAGAACACTCCGGTGATGAAGAATATCCTGATAAAATGTACTAAAACAACACCAGGAGGAACAAAGGTGGTAGTGACTCTGTAAATCATAATTTACTAATAAACCAGAATAACCTGAAGGATTTGTACAAGTGAAGTCAAGAGCAATCACAATATGCAGTAGTAGCTAATGTAGTCAATCATTTTCAGAGCTACGCCACTGTATATATTTGACTGACTAAATGCAATTCTACTGCTATGACTTTCTTGATATCCAAGCTGGGTTTTATTTTGCATTTTACTGGTGTTAGGGCAGCTACTTAGTTACACTTAAATAATGATTATCAGTTCCATGTTATTACACTGAGTAAAATATACTGTGATAGTTGTAATGGATTTTTTATATTATTTTGCTTATCAGTTGCACGGTTTTAGTAGTTTTCAGCATCTGTAAATATGACACCAGTTATGCTCTGGAAGTGTTAATTAAAGAATATCAGAGAACTTAGAATAATACATAATCTCTGTAGCATGTGCAGCAACAAAATATGTGAACTCTCTTTATCTCACATTTTTTTAAGTAGTGATGACCTTAGTCATATATTCAAATAAAATTCAGTTCTTTCTAACAAATTTAGTATTTCTAATAAAATAATCTCTTTCTCAACATTGGCTTTATTAATCTCAGTTTTGAAAAATGCTACTTAGATACTCAGCAGTTATCATAAGGTTATGAAAATGAGAAACAAACACAATGTTTTCTATATTCCAGACTGGAAATTAGTACAGTACACATCCTTGGTAGATGCTTTCTCTGAGTTCCTCACTTCAGGGGTTTTTTCCAATTTTGTTATACAATGTAATTAAGAGGAGTGCTGGAACAAAAATAGAGTGTTTATTTATAAAGATTGACTGGTCTCAGGAGAGTATCTCAATAGATTTGGTACTTTAATACGTGGGCAAAATTTGTTCTTGGCTTAACTCTTGGTAGAAACACTTATGGATGAGTAAGGTCCTTTTATTTTACAGAAATATATTGGACTGATTTATCCCTCTTTTATTCAGTTTGGCATCTTCCAAGACTTAGAAAGATGTAGGAATACTATTGACTATCACTTTAAATCCCATTCTACTCAAAAATCCTTTCAGTAAAGTAAGGCAACTAAATTTAAAGTTTAAAATAAGACAATCCTTGCAGTAAAAATCAGTCACTTATCAGTATACTTCCATGCAGCTCATTCAGAATTCAGAATTTGGAACACAAATTTAGAATATTGAACATGGCATTATTCATTACCTGGCACACGCTCATTCAAGGCAGTTAGCCAAACAAGCTATCTCTCTACTTACAGGTGAAGCAACGTTTTCGAGAATCTTAAAAATTTGAAACATTCATAAATCAAAATACGAGGGTTTCTAAGAGG
Source organism: Colius striatus (assembly GCF_028858725.1). NCBI lineage: Eukaryota > Metazoa > Chordata > Aves > Coliiformes > Coliidae > Colius > Colius striatus. The sequence continues at coordinate 77,418,736 of NC_084762.1, read as the reverse complement.
GAAGCTAACATCATGCCAGTTCTAAGTATATTGGATAGGAAAACAAGTCAGTAGCTTAAAAGGCTTCTCTGACAGCCACTTCCACTTCTTCAGACAATATCAATTAGTGTCTGTAGAGTGGACTTGCCAATGATGATATTTCAATTGGTGTGTTTTCCAGATGCAAAAAGACCCTAATTTATCCTTTCTTTGTTCTAGACTGCACCAAAAAGAACAATTAATATTGAAGGTTAGGACATGAATTGGAGTATAGAATAGGTGCTTAAATAGAAGTTTGAAAACCCGTCCAGTCCAGAAACTTTTCCACAGCACTCATCACCACCCCTCACAGTGAATTTTCTGTACCAGCAAGCTATCTTTCTCTTTTTCCCATGGCCATACACTGAGAACCATATGGCAGGACTATAATTGTGAAACAGGGCCAGTGGGAAATGTCCCAGGAGAAAGGAGAGGGGTGATTCCGTCCACATAACCTGCTTCTATGGAATGAGCAGCCTGCCAGCCCACACATCTACACCTTGACTGTAGCACTCCTTCCAGCTCCTTTGTCCTTGTTTTTGCACTTGTTGCCAATGAGAGTTGTTTCCCAGATCAGTGGGTGGGAGTGAACGTTTTCCATCGGTCAAGAGGTGTGTTCCCAACTCACCAAGCTGCTGTAGACCAGGACCCTCTTCTCTCCCAGCACTGCTCCCAGAACCCTAAAATTTTAGTAAAAAGGGAACTATGAGCCCTTCCAACCCATACCATTCTATGATTCTATGATTTACTTTGTCACAACACTGACAGGCAATCCAAAGAAATAAAACTCAAACAGCACTTACAACAGTAGGTTGTGACTTAAAGAGTGGCCTTGTACCCATGAAGGCAACAACATTCAAAACTGAGTTGTCAAGTAGCCCAGTGACCCTTCATCACACTCCCTTAAATGTTTACTGTGGGATAAACAGAGATAGAGTTAAACTAATGGCTCTGAGGTACTCTCTGTTAAAATGTCTGTGCTCACATACATTGTCTTACCAGCAGCATAGTCCTGGCTGAGAGCGAAGAGACCTCTGGGACAATTTTGGCAATTGCAGAAGAATGAATACAAGTGCTACCTAACCAGCTGAAAACTGTTAACACTGTTCAGCTCTTTATGTCTGACACTATAGTTAAAATTAGTTTAGACTTTGCTTAAAGCTGCTACGTCATTAATAATGTTCATGATTTACAAGGCTTTATGCAATTTCAGTATGAACATTTATACTAGCAGGGTGTTTTGGCATTCACCTTTCATCCTTTGGTATTCCTTTTTTTTCAGTAAGGAGCCTCAAAAATATCACCCATCCATCAGGAATCCAGAACAACAGTATAAGTTTTAGACAATCAGTTGTGCCATATTGACAACGAGTATTAAATTATTTGCTCCCATCTGTGCTTCAAAAATATATTGATTGCAATAAAATCTATCTACATTAATGCAATGTTAATTTTATTATACAGTTTACGATACAGTAACAACAAGAAAAAGAAGTCCTAAATTTATGGGAAAAAAATCATTCATAACGAAGAATTTAATCACATCTGCAAATATTATTCTGCCTGCTTGGAATCCCTTGGAGTTTCAGATGGATTAGTTCTCCTTCACTTCCTGTCCTAAACATTTGTTTTATGTTTCTGTCTCCTGTTAAACAGAAATTGCCTTTCACTTCAATGGATGCCAGCATTTCAGTGATGCATGAAGAGTTTCATGTATGTATCCTATACAAAGTTAGACAAAGACATAAGGGGAGAGAAATGGGCAAGTACATAATATGTTCATTAATATAAAAGTCCATGTACTACATAATGCTTATAACCTGGGTTGGATTCGTATCAGTATAAATGGGTATAGATGCTGTAATTTCAATAGAGGTAGACTGATGTATACCCTTCTACACATAGAATACAATATTTATGTAGGTCTTTCAATTCAAAAGGATCCTAAAGTGCTTTGTATTTTAGTAAAAATCTCTTATCTGTATTATAACTGAGTGAATAGTACTTAAGGAATACATTATCTGAGAAATTTTACCGTTTATCATCAAATAATGTGTTCAACAAGTAGTTTTATGAGGTGTTAGAATAATTTTATGTGTAATTAAATACTATATGTACTCGAATTAGGACTTCAATAAACAATGGTAATATTTATCAAAAATGTGTTCAATTGCCTCATTCCTTTAAAAATGAGGCCACCTTGCAAATTTTGATCAACATTTGACTAAAATCTCCTATTCTCATTTTACAGGCTGGAGATACAGAGATGTGGAACAGAGACCTCGACTCGGATTTTTTTCACATACATACAGACAAAATAAGTCCCTTCTAGGAACTTTTACCTGCTTACAGTTGATAAATGCCATTAAATAAGATCTACGTCTTCAGCAGAACTCGTCAACAAGGGGTGTTGACAAAGGGTTGGTCTTTCATACTCTGCTGGCCCTTCCCTTGCTCAGAGCTCCTCTGAAGTGTCTTTGTCTACCTGGGGTACACAGTCAAATTCTCTTCCTTTCTTATAGCTTATCCCACTTTTTCTTTTAAATTACTGAGTCCCTACTGATGCAACCTACCTCTTGTAAAAGATCATGGTGATTAGTCCCTCAAATAAGGAGATATCAGACTTTTTTCAGTGCCCAACTCACTCTGAAATAATTTAAATACATTTCCCACTGGCCAGGAGACTAGGCTGATTGGCTTGGGAGAGCTGGGCTTGAATTTTAAATGCTGCTTAAAAACCATTTCTGCATTTAAAATTGAGCAAAATACAGAAATAAATTGAAGCAGGTTTAGGAAGACAGTGTTCCTTCTTCTGTGCTGACCCTCTCTCTTTGTCCTCTCCCTTGCTTTCTTTCTCACCAGAGAAGTTGTGTTATTTTCTCCATGTGCTGCACTCTCAACAATAGGCTAGGAGATCAAATCCAGGCCTACAGTTTTGTACTGATCTCTGAATCAGCTATCTTCACCACTTAGTGATACAGACAGTGTATATCTATATAGCAATGTACCTCTGATATGGACACAGTTCTTTTCTAAGATGCTGTAATAATTTAATGAAGAAGCAGCAGACATAGTTTGCTAACCTCTTTGAGAACCTGCACAATTAAAGGTGCATTATAAGTTACTATTAATTCTACTATGATGACCACATCATATCCTGGATAGATTCTATATTCAGTGTTTTAAAAATTGTGATCTACCATGATGTTACCTAGTTTTATCTTATTGGGAGTCTTCTGCATACATTTAAATAATGATCAGATCTTTCTTCATCTTTGTCTTTTCACAGTGCTCATGCATCCACAATGATATGAAAGTATTAAAATTCAAGCGGTATTCTTTTTAGAATCATTTTTTTCTTTTTTCTGTAAGTGTATGGTTTAATTCCATGTAAATTAATTTCACTCAGGAAAGTATTTTTCACTTCAAGTATCTGTTAAATGCTTCTTTTTACACCCAACCTGCTGGCAAGAAATTTAGAAAGCAAACAAATGAGATGATTTGCAGTGAAGAGACAGAATGCCATAAGAGCATAGTGTATAATTGGAAGAGCACAGGAGAATGTTTAAAATAAGTTCAAGAACAGTGATAAGGCTAAAGATGATGTTATCTGTTGGACAGAAGAAGCCATTAACATACACCAGAGTGTTTTCAATCACTTAATCAGAAAACCCTTTTCCTGAGCACTGTTTCTTGTCCATGTGCCATGAACAAACATAAATATTTTGGATTTCCTGCATCCTTCACTCTGATAATGGGCTCTTAACTGTAAGCCCTTCCCACCTCAAAGAGCGAGCTAAAAACAAACGATAAAACATGAACCATAGAGATGATTTCTAGACTAGATGAGTTACCGAATCCAACTGCATGTTCAAAATGGCTTTTGCACTACATCACTAGTCCTAGTTTCATATGAAATTGATTTAAAATGAAAGACAAAGAGAAAAAAAGCCACGGGTGTGGTTGAAACTGCTCCCAACGAACTAAAATGCTTACATTATCACTGACTGTAGTGGCATATGTTCAGCAACACAGAAACAAGAGCTTAGCTGTTCTATTTTTACAGCAAATACAAAATTTTAGTTTTCAGTGAGATCACATTTGGTTTCATAGAAGTATATTTAGAGAGAATCATGGGATTTTTTTACCTCTTCATACACTTTGTATGTGTGTAGGAAATATCCAGGAGCTGAGATACATACTTACTCTACAGATACTTGAGAGATCATAAGGATCTCATTGTCTTTGCTGTTGGAGTCTTTTTCCAGTAGTTCCTGATGATTCGAGGAGTAAATTTAGGTGATGATAACTCTTGTATAGAAACAATGGCTGGATGATTTCTAAAACTGTACATCTCTATCAATGCTTCTTGCATACATGCTGCATAAATTCATCCTTCTTCATTACAGCTGAATAGCAGTCGAGTATCTTACTCCATGCTTACTGCACTGCAATAATGCATCCAAGTATTGCATCAGGAAAGGGCAGGATAGCATTCATTCTATAACGGTCACAGTGTGTTATCAGAAACATCCCAAGTTTGGCAACAGCAGTATGGCTTCAGGAGCTATTTTCAGATAATTCTCTCACCATTGATACAATGTTTTCCTTGGTCCAAATGAGCTATATCAGTCATTTGAATAATAATGAACTAGAAACTGCACAGTGTTCTTCGACAAATAAATCAAAATGCAATACTTGAGCATCAGTAACTAACTGTAGGTGATCATTGCGTAGAAGAAAAAAAAATCCATTTTAAAATGGGTTGATACCTCTTCAAATTGACCAGGAGATAAATTTTTTTGCTATGTTACAAAACATGAAAGAAATCATGCACTACACAGTACATTGATCACTAGTTAGGATTTAATTTCTCAGAAGTTATATGAAAATAAATAGTGCCAAATAGTCACTGGATGCTAACAGCGATACTGCATTAACAATACCAGCTTGCATCAGCTGAGGATCTGGCTTTCAAGACCTTGAAAGTGGTAATTTACATGGCTTTAAAGTACATACTTTTGGACAAAAGTTGTTCCAAATTTTGAATTAGACTACAAAATACATAAAATTTTTAAAAAGTATTCTAGCATTGAACCAAAGTCACAGAAAGTACTCAGTTCCATTAAAATATTTGGAAATATCATACAGTTGAAACCTCGTGAAAAATCTGCCTTTATCCAGATGGCATGCAGTAGCTATCAGTTTTATCCTTAGGTATAGGAGCTCATGAGTGGTTTTCTTGCCATCTCAGAATGCATTTATCGGCTCACACTTGTACTCCAAGTAAAAAAACCCAAAACCTCCTTAAATACACACAGAACACAGAATGCAGAATCAAGTTGATTCAGTGCTTTTGGTGTATGCTCCCTTTGTGTGTTTGAGTTAGCAAGAGGAAAATGTATGTGACTTTCAGATTTATGACATTCTCCTCTTGTTTTTCTTACAGGTGAGATCTACTTTTTATAATGAAAAGGTGGATGTTTTTTTTTCGCTAGGAAAACTGCTAAGGAAATCTGATGGCACATTAGACAGACTGTTTTCTCATCATAAACATTTCCTCTCATTACTGAGAAAACTGCCACTAATCAAACATATTTCTGAAGTACTACAAAAGGATTTGGCACTAAATTTCTAGATAATGGTTGTTAAGTGCGGCTCCTTTCATTCTTAGTCTTCATTTTAGCCTGTTATTGCTTTATTCTTTTTCTGTACACTGGAAAATGTGCAGCATTGTTTGTTATGGAGTGGGACATAAATATGAATCAAATCTGTTTACATACGATTTTGAATTTGGGAGGAGGAATTACTTCTCAAACAATCAGACTTAATAAGTGCTACAGAGATGAACAGAATGCAAAGTTGGTTTGTTTTTTCATTTTAAAAAATGTTAGTTGAATCACATCAAAATCTCAAGACAATTTCAAGATGAACTGACTCTCAGAGTAAATGACCTCTTCATCTCAGTGATAAAGTTCCAGCCAAAATATTCTCTCGGCCTGAGACGTGATTCATTAGAAATATGTGCATGGTGTGGAGCTCTACTCTCTATCTGGCAGAGTCCGGCCTGCAGACTGATAAGAAGCAAATGCAAATGTCCTGATAAGAACTGAATGCAAATATTTATGATATGATATTCCCTGGGAATTATGTGCAGATAAAACAAAGTGTATTATTTTCCCGCTTCTCTTTCAGGTTTGCCAAAATGCCCTTTTTCGCTTTCGGAATTTGCATTTCTTCAAAATTGATTCGGCTTGCGTATTATGTTAAGCTATTTGTTTGCTAAGGATGGTAATTAGTTACTGTAATTACAGCAATGACAGTTGCTAAATTGTTTTTAAAGCATTACAGTGAGCCTGTGCCAGAAGATTGCAGTATTTTTTTGGATTTAAGCAGAGGCTGGAAAAACTCCCACTCTAAGGCCAGCATGGGATTTTCAACTACAAAGCTGCTTTTCCTGATTGAAATATTTTTTTAAGAAATCATTAATTTGCATTGATTGTAAGTACTAACTTTAAATTTTGGTTTATTCACAGATCACAGAAATATTAGTGATAGTGGGCCCTGTGGGGAAGGAGATGCAAGGGGGACTCCCATCGTAAATAAAAGTGAAAGCTGATAGCAGAGAAAAAATGGTATAACTATTACTCTGGGCCTGCTAATTAAACTCTTTAGCCTGTTTTTAGATAAATTAAAAACAATTTAAAAATGCCTGATTGAAAGTCATTCCTGAACTTTTCTGAGGTGCTCAGAGCTAAGAAACTTAGAACAACTGCAGTCACCAAGTCCTTACTGTACTGCACTCTGAATCAAGACAGAGCAGAAGGAGGAAATGGGCAACTCATCCTAAATAAATTCACAGAGTCAATTTCAAAGAAAGGTTTTTTCTATGGTGACTGGAAACTGTAGTGACTGCTTTTCCACTCTTATTTGCAGTCTAATACTGGACACTTGCACCTGGATTAAGTCCAGGGTGAATATTTGGTGATAAACCGAGAAAGCTCTAAGTTTCATCCCTTCCTCCTCCCGCCTAGCATTTCCTCCAAAGGAGGTATTGTCACAGCAGGAAGAGTGTGCAGCTCAGCAGTGGAAGAGCCCCAGGCATCTTAGCATGAGCTCTTCCTCTTCCAAGACATGTGGTCTCGGGAGATTAGCTGGTGTCTGTGTTTGGGAACCCTAAGGCTTTCACCCATCTCTTCATTCTGTTCCTCCTTCCACTCCACTCCCGTATAATCTCATTCCCCACAGTTTATAGGAATAGTCACAAACACTGCACTTTTCTTCCTTCAGAGAAAAGGCAGCCTCCTTTGAGGCTATGGTTTTGCTCTATAACTAGGAACCAGAACACCTGCAACCTACCTTCCATCACCTTCATCCCTCTCTTGGATGCCAGTTCACCTAGAGCCACGATGCCTCAAGTTTGGGGATTTATCTGAAAATTCCTCCCACTCCTAAAACCAGACTTTCATGCCTGGTCCTTACCACAAGTCTTGCTTAATTTTTTTTCCAGTCCCATTTTACCTATTGATCACTCCTGCCCCTCTGTTGCAGATGGCCATTGTGCAACATCCACAAGCAACACACACTGCTATGTTGTGTGGCATGTGCTCTGTACTTAGTGTACTGTCATTATATTTCAATAGACAGCACTATATGAAAACAAAATTTGCTTCATGGTTTGCAGGCCCATGTTTCCATTTTGACATAGAGTCAGCCTTTCAAAGATGCATTATACTTTTCAGATTCATTTATCTATTCTCCAGCTAATAGACATTTCCAGATGATTAACTAAACATCCAGTTCTTGCCTCAGAACACCAGCCTGAATCAGCTATTGTCCTGATGCTTACATAATATCTATTATTCTGATGATATAGAAGTCTTATGCTTATTTGGGTAAAAAAAATTCTGTGGTGTATTGTCTTTGTGAGGTAGCTAAAAATGCAGAGAAATGCAAATCTTATGATATCACTGGATCATTCAACACAGGGGAATCTTGCTGTTTCTAATCACGAGGGAATAGCATGCTAACAGCTCATGAGAAACACATGGTGTGACATTCTGAGGTCACTTTTCTATCCCATATATAAACTTACAATAGTGGATTTTGACTGAGCAGTATTGGATCAAAGAACAACTTCAGGAAACATAAGTTAAGATTCAAATATCAGCTAAGTGATTGCTTAGCTGTAGAAAGAAAAACATCTCTCCTGAAGTGAGAGGGTTTTCTTGTCCTGAGTTTCAAAGGCTTATTCTTTACAAAGTTTATTGGCTTATATTTGGATTATACTCTTAACTTTGAAACTCCTACCAAGGATTTACTTGCAAGGCCCTACACAAGTTACATAGACAATACATCAGGATATAACAGTCTCATCTGTCAGTAAGCAGATTTGTATCTAATTTATACTTATATTTGGATGATAATGTTTTAGAGAAGGATGAAAGGATATCTTTAGCATTCTTTTGGATAAAACTTTATACAGTATTTTCATTTTTAAAAGGAAAATAAGTTGATAGTGTAAGGATGTATGGTATGTCATAGACTATTCTCAAAATCCTTATTAAAAGACTTGTAAGAGATGATTTTAAAAACCCTAATTACCCACTAAAGTTTGCAACAACTCAAAACTATTGATAAATCATGTATTAGCACATCTGGTAAACATTAATACTATTTATTGGCCATTTATAAATCAGTATGTAAGTGGTTGATAGGGCTAGGACAAAGGCTGCACTTGATGATCTTAAAGGTCTCTTCCAGCTGAAATGATTCTCTGATTCTATGAATGAGAATTATTCATATATTGCCATGATAACAAAAGCTAATTGCTCTCTAGTTTGGGTTTCTGAGAGAGTACAATGGCAGAATATATCTATATTTAACTTACATAATAAAGTAGTATATATATGTGATACTGCAAGAGTAAGTATGACTGTAAGAAGACTGTTTAACTCTGTCATGATTTTCTTTTGTCTTAGCCTTAAAATGTTTAGCAGATGTGGCATAGCTAGGTGCATACTTGGATGCATGTGAAAATATACAATGAAAAGCAAAGAAGTGTGATACACATATTTGCATAAACACACAAAACATAAAAATCTACTTCTTGAAATCACCAGGGTTATGGAAGCACACATTTGTTCAATTCAGAGGTTAGCATGGCAGGTTATAAAGGATATATTCAGGTTATATATTGCCAGCATTATTTTATAGTAAAATTAGTCTGCAAAGCCCTGGGGTAACAGATCAATGTCTGCTTCATTTGTTCCTGGGTTACAGGAGAGCAACTGGGGCCGGGGAGAGTCCTAGAGAAAGGGGGATGTTGCATTGTCTCAGTAGCTGAGGGGCTCTCAGAGAAGCTGCTTCTGAAAACCAGTCTAGGCAGGAATGAAAAACACAGGGAGTTAAAGCGACAATTTGAGAGACTGCAGCTCAGGAGGGCTGCTGGGAAGAACAAGAGAGAAATGTACAGGTAGGAATTTGAGGTGATGGAAGAGGAAAGAACCCAGGCATTCAAGAGGAGTGTGCAAAACTGGTGCAATCCAGAAGATAGTTTCTGAGTGGCCTGAACCAAGTTGGGAAGCAAAGACATACCTGGGAGGACTCAAATGGTTGCAGGAAAGGGCTTTATTCCCTTTTTGTTACTCCTGTTCACTCTGACCTAATTTCTTTCCTTTGTCTCTGTGTAAATCCTGCCATTTTGAGTTAAAAGTCTCTGTTTTTGGTGCAGATTGCCACTTGCAGTGTATAAAATGTAGGCAGATGCCTCTCAAAGGCCTCATAAATTGGGATACTGACACACTCCATTGTTGTGTTTTGGTTTGGTTTTGTTTGTTTTGAGGGTTTTTTTTGTTAATGGCCTCAGCTCTTGGAATCAAGAAACAACAGAAATATATTCATTAAAAAATAGTTCCCAGACCATGTGGAGTATAAGGAAATCTTGAAATGCACCCAACCAAAACCAAAAAGCTCAGAAAAAAGATCACAAATGGGAGGAAAAAAACCCCCAAACTAAACTGTATTCTTTTTAAAATCTTGTTATTTTTAAACTAGATCAGGCATTTTACAAACTTGAGTTTGCTAATGATTTAACTGTTTTACTTCTGATCTATCAAGGGACTATGAACACAGAGCATCACAATACCATATGAAGAAGTTTTCCACTCCCTAAATAATAAAGCAAATGATTAAATAGATTTCTCTGATGTGATGCATTGTTTAAGGTGCTGTCTTACTATGTGCATCCTGGCAAATGACAGGGATTAAAATCCCACACAGCATTCAATTAACACCAGTGCTCTGGCTACAATAAAAGTTGAACAGATAGATTGAATGCTTAGAAATGGGTGTTTATTTTCTAGCTTGAAACACATGAAAAGGATTAAGTTAATAAATGATTGCAACCCTCTCACTTGACCAAGGCAAATAGACCCTGATTATTGTAACAACTGCTAGTTTTATTTAAATCAAATATAGAAAAATATTATAGCAACATTGAAATGCCTTATTCTGTGCTATTATATTCTAATACAATAAAACATGGATGCCTGGACTCTGTCTAGGTGTTTGGAGTCTGCCATGCTTTGTTAGTAATGTCTCTTCTTGCATTTCTGTCACTATCTAGCACAGGTTTGCTGGAATTGACAATCTAACAGGGAGGACTGAAGAGAAGAAGAGTTATGAAGTGTGGGTCATTATCAGTGAACAACCCGTCATCAGTCCCATGGTGAGCCAGTGACTGGATGCAGCTGTGATGGGGACAGAGTGGGGAGCAGACTGTTGAGACACCATGGGATGTTTCCCTATCTAGGGCGGGTCATGCTAATGCTAATGGTGTATGAATGGGGAAGCAGGATTACAGGTCCCTTTGCATTTTCTCCTACATTCATGGTAAATCCACTACTGGCCCCTGTTGTGTCAGAACATTATTACTTGTTACCTAGGATGTTCTGTCTTTGATTGTTAGTATCTATCATTTCACTCCAAAAAGATGTTTGCCTCCTGTTTCAGCCTGCTGTACCAAATTTGATACAAGTGTTAGTCTGGCAGGAATTTTCCATGGGAAGTCTTTTATTCCTATTCAGAGAATCTTCCAAATGATCAGTTTAGATGTTTTTCTCCATACATCATGAGGTCAAACTCCTTTTCAGTGCGTGATTACACTGACACTCCTCCATCAGGTGGCATGGAGCAAACATGCTGCACTGGAAGGTGCTAAGAGGCAATAATTATGGTCTCTTCATATTTTTTTTTCTTCTGCTAAATGCTTTGCAGAAGTATGCTGAATTTGTCAAGTTCTCATCGATACATAAAAATAATTTCAGTAGACTGAAGCAGGCTGTTTGGATACAGTAGTCTGACAGATTCAGTGACTCTGGGGCAGTATTGTCTCTCCTTGGTCTACCTTGGACACACAGCCTGGAGAGCTTGCAGGTTCCCTACCAGCTGACTGCAACTTAGTGCTACCTATGTTACGTGCTTGTGATGAAGCTTTGATCTGTGTTGCAGCCATGAGTGTGGAAACATTGCAAGACTCGGTTTGAATCATTACTTTCTAGACTTCTATCCTTCCAGCTTTGAGATGGGGAGCTTCCCTGGTTCAAGAGACTTCCTCAGAATGATGCAGAACTTTCACACAAGTCAGGTTTTCCCAATTAAGTCCAATTAGTGAAAGATAGCTTTGGCATCTTTTGACTGAGGCCAGGATGATGAGCTCCCAGGAGCTAGAATACCTGGCTTTTACAGTTTTTTTGCATTTTAAAAAAGAACCCAAAAACCAAAAAAAAAAAAAGGCAATTTCCTGAATACTCAGTAGATCTCTGCCTTAGATGAGCTAAATCACTCTTAACACCTTATTAATTAGATCCTCATTAACTAAAATGAAAACTTAGGTACTTAGGTCCTATGTTGTTATCTAACTCTAGAGTTCTGAATTTAGGTGTTTTAATTTAGAGCTAACACCACTAAGAACAATAGTGTGAGATATTTACCGCTAGTTCCCCTTAGTGCAATACTTATTTCAAATCACATAAAGGACAATTAACAGTGTAACTCACGCTTCACAGCTACATCTAACATTTGATATAAAAGAAACTGTCCAAGATTTTCTGCTGCTAGCATAAGAACACAGTTCGTGGTAGAGTTATTTACAAATTAATTCTCTAAAGAAAATTCATGATAGATTTTTTGATGTCTATATACAAGTATAAGGAATATATATTTCTTTTAACTTACATCTATAAACATAGAGTTAATTGCATATTACACAACTTCCTAATGTGCAATGATGACATATCTTAATGGCATATAACCTGCAAGCTCAGGTACTTGTAACAATTTAGCTATGGAAGAGCAGGAGTCAGAATTATCTAATATATTCTACATTTCTGCAATCTACTGAGTAGATATATCCTTATAGTGTTACAACAACTTATGACTAGGATTGTGCTACAAATACACATACCATTTATATGTGTATAAAGCTGAGTAAAAGAACTTAGCAAGGAAGATAACCTTTCTGATCAAATCACTAACAAATGAGCTTAGCCAAGTCTAACACTGGATGAACTCTGAAAAATCCATGACGTGTTGAAACAAACCAAGTGCTTGCTGGCACAAATTTGAAGATGACTCTGTTGTGTTCCATTAAGAGGATGAATGTGTCCTAATCACAAGTTCTAAAATAGTCTCAAACTCCATCAAAAGAAATTCACTCACTCCAGGTGCACCTCTTTTCCCAATAAAGTTTGGTTGGTAGATGATAGATGGTAAATATAAATTAGCTGTATTGGATCAAAGACCAGCTGTAATGATGGGGAGAGAAGAATGACTGCATTCATCATATCATAAAGTGAGAGACACAAAATGGTACTGTTTAAGCTGAGCTGAAAATATGTGAAGGGGAGAAAAAGGGAAAGAAAACTAAGATATAGAAGAGAGACTATGAATCATCATGCACAATCAGTATCCATATCTTAAAAAAAAAAGATTACAGAAATGTGAAAAAGCTATTATTTCCCAAAAGGACTCTGCAGATCACTTAAGATAATTTCATTATCCTTGTACTGAAACCTCTAAAAATATTGTGAAAAAAGTTGTAATGTTACATGTTATAATGTTAGCATTATTTTTTATCAAAATAAAAAATTCAAATATACACTCTCACTAATCTTAAAGATTTTGTTAAGGAATTAATCTACCTATACAAGAAAATCAGACAACCTTTAAACAATAAGAAAAACACAATGGAAAATTAAGCATTCTGGATTTTTCCATATAAAACTTTTTTGATTTTTGGAATCTTGTACTAGGAGGAAAAAAATCAGATGGAGAGGGGAGGTTAAATCTGACCAGTATTTAGTATAGCTAAGTGATCCTTTTCTCACAAAGCTGAATCTGCAGTTGGACACATATCACAAATTGTGTCCTGCTTTTTTCCTGGACTTCATTCATTGTTTGTCAGAAATTCCTTCTCTGCAAGGGTCTGTCCCTTTATACAAAAGCTTTACTCCTTCCTGAAATGCTCAATGATTCAAATTTATTGTTCCAACACACAATCATAGGCCCCAGAACTTGAAGGACATTGGGGATATAAACAGGAATCTAAATTGCTCAAGGTGAAATGCTGGCCCCTTATTGGACACCAAAGGCTGAAAAGGTTTTTCCTCTACTACTCAGAATTGACCTGAGAATGTTGATTTGAATGGATAAGAATTGATAATGTTTGCATTGCCTAGTCACAAAAAAAGAGTAAATGCACGTATCCTAAGTACAGCAAATATATACACTAGACATCACAAATTAATGGAGAAAGTCTCTCCTTTCTTTTCTGCATACCTGACTGTTGCTAGGGTTCATGTGTTAAATGAGGCAGAACCAGGGAAGATTTCACAAAGTTTGTACTTCATAAGCCTTTGTTGCAGGAATGTTCTGCATTTATATACCATTTAGAGAAATGTGGTCCTGACTTATCCTAAAATTAGATCAAATAAATAGTTATAATAGCAGTAATAATCATGATAATGGTAATAACAGTGGATCAGGCTTACTTGACTTCTACATGTTAGCATGATGATATTTCAATTGATACCCTACTCTTTGAAACATTTTGAAGTACCAGTCATGTTATGCAGGATTTCTTTGGCCTTTCTTTAAGAGCTATGCTGAATAACGACACAATGGATCTAAAATGAATAGATAATTCATTTCCACACTTATGCAAAACAGTTTAACCTCAACACACAGTAAAGTCATTGAAGATTTTATTTGTGAATTGCTTTGTGGTTATGCCTTCATTGTGAAGCAACACTGCTGCTGATCTACCTGTACCTAAGAATAGACCAGTTCTTCACAGGACCTTGGACCTGTGAGCTACCTCTTAGGTCACCCAAGACACAATTTGCGTATTAGACAAACCCTTAATGTGAGCAAGTGATGACAAAAGACAAAATAGAGCTGTCCATTAGAGACACTCTATTTGACAGTTGAAAAGCACATAAAAGGTTCACTCTGCTTCTGATTACCTAGTAAGCACATAAATTCCTCTGTCCCAATAAACTATTCAAGCCTACTTGGAAACAGTGCAGAACTAAGTCCACAGTTTAGCATGCTTACAGGCTGACCGTGTTTCCCAGTTTTATGAGAGATTTCTATTGTGCTATAGATGTTGTAAGAATTTATTTGAGTTTCCTTCAAAAATTACAGGAGAAGTTTTGCTGCATAGCAAATATTTTGTTGTATTCATGTCGTTTACTACAGTATGGCTGAAGTAGCAAAACACAAAGGGTTTTTTATAACAATTTCTTTGCTCATAGCTAGGTGCTGAAGTATTAGATATACTCTGACACAACAGAGTAAACTTTGTATCATATGGTGTGAATTATTATCTTAATCAAGTGGTTTTGTTCCAAGTCAAAGAAGCCACAACATAATTTTGATTGATGCAACCTTAGGCCCTAATTCAAGTGAAAGAGTAACAGGATGTCTGGGATTCATGTGGTTTGTTGTACTTTACACAGAGTAGAACACAATTTCAGTTGCTCCTGTCCTGCCTCTTCATAAAATGAGCCAAGATGGACCTATCTGGTGACTTTCCATTTCTTTTAGCCATTGCCTTTGACAACACTGATGAAATTGCCTCCTTTGAAAACATACGCTCAAATATATGCTCACATCTGCCTTGGCACATGGGTGTTCATAATGTTGTTTTATCCATGATGGTCTAAAAATGTAAATGAAACAAGATTTTTTAATTACTCAAAAGAGAAGCTAAGCACCTGAAAGCATGACTGTTTTTCCAGCTACATACTACTTAGAAGTTTTGTCTCTCATGGGTTACAAGGCATTTATATATGCTCATGGACTTTGATTCTCATCTCTGTTATTCTCTCAGGAACTCTGACTATATCTCCCCACCAACTCTCACACTGATATAAGGTCTTCTTCCTAAGTTGTCTCTTTCACAGCTTATCTCATATGAAGGTAGATGAATAGATGACAAAAAGGTAGATTTTTTTTCTGTTTGGCAAAATTTGCCTACATGGAAGCATCCTGGAGGTCCAGACAATTGCATATAACTTAGATTCATTTTAAGGCAATCCCAAATTATGCTGCCAGGGCTCTCATAGGAGCCTAGGAATGAATACTGGCAAAGAATTGTTCCGCTCCTCATATAAAATGGACGTCACTTCATCACCTAGCTATATATTTAGACATATTTTAAGCAATGAAAAAAACATGTTTGCCTCAAAAAATACTAAATCAAGGGCATACAAATGAGAGCTGTGATACTTACCTGATGGCTGATTTAAGAAGACTCAATGAACTTCTGACTCTAAAACTGTGATAACCATTTTGAATCAGACCAAATAAACATTTCAAAGGTTGTCATTTCTACTCATAACTCTTTAATTGCTTTGGATAAAACAGGTACTTCACCAGAGTGAAATGTGCCAGTATTTCTTACTTTCTTACACTTTGCCAACATTTGCATAGTTGGCTTGCCAAGCTACTGTCCTTCTATTGAGCTGAAATGCACAGTTTGGGAAACAGAAATAATTCCTTTATTATGTTTTTTTTCTGAAAAAAAAACCCAAACCATCATTCTGTTGGTTAATAGTAATCAGAAGTCATTGAAGTGTTTACTAGATGGCTAAGCAATGAGATTTACTAATAGCTCTTCCTTCGGAAAGGGTTATCAGCCTCTGCTTCACTTTTATGTTTTGTGTCTTTTATCTGAAAAGTACTTTTTAGGTCTGCAATTCATGACAAACATAATGAAGGTCCATGCAGATTTCAGATTGCTAATCAACTCACTTAATTTGTCAAAGAATGCCAAGCTATCATATCTACTTAATGTATAGCATGCTTAAAATAAGCAGGACTGCAATGTGTATTAATACAAAGGGGGTATTTCACTGCCAACAAAAGACTGCTGTACACAAGTTTTTAACAATGTGTTACTGATTCCCAAATGGTGTGTTACTGATAGTAAAAGCAGCCTTTATAATCATCCCTAGAATGAGTAAAGCACAGCACTCTTGCTTTTTGCTGAGTATTACTTAGCTGTTTAAGAGAACAAATCATTCCAGACCAAGATTCAAAATACTTGGTAGCTAAAACCTTATGTTTCTGAGTTATTAGTGGCTAAATATTTTACCAAAAGGTGCACAATGAAACAAGGCGTCAGTTATTACATGAGCTGCCTTACTGACTTTGGACAGGGATGCTCACAGAAATAAAAACATCCCTGTGAGTAAAAATAGTAGGATAGATACTGTATTAAATGTTTAATATGCTTGCAAATAATGAAAAGACTTAAACCAGACTCTTCCTACTGTATGTGATTTAGCAGGAGTTAAACTGTCCTCTTCTAAAATGCAAGAGGCACAAAAGACACAAGGATCATGTCAGTGTAAGGCTTTATCTGATGTCTATATGTTTTGGCATTCAGCTTAGTTTTACTATTGACTGTGACTTGGAATAAATTGTACAGTTCCTTAGTACCTATGCTTCACTTTCTGTAAATGGAAAAACAACTCTTTTTGTGCTGTGTACTGTGGTGCACAATGCCAAGGTTCATAGAACATAATGTTTTGCTAATGCTCATGGAACAATATGAAAGTCTTAGACAAAAACTAGTATGATAGCACAACGTATATTTCAAGGACAAAACTTTCAATAAATTATTCAATACAAATCATATATTCAGACCACCCACCAACACATATAATTAATGTATTAAAAACTTACCATAACTACTCCTTTATCATATTTTAACATCAGTAGTGAGTTGAAAATAAAGTTGTTTAGAAAACTATGGTAAGCTAAGTCACACACTAAAACTGCTACTCATAACACCTGCCCTTTTACAGCTAGTGTCCTTCTGGGGGTTTAGGACTGGCCAATAAATACCAAATAAAAAGAACAAAAGATTGGAAAACTGGGAAAATTAACAGAAATGCAAACAAAGAATATTAAGCCGATATTAGAATTATCTTCAAAGCTTGCCTGTTGGTATTAGTGGCCTTTAAGCATACATTTGCAAGTTACATAAAGAAAAAAACCACACAAATAATGTTCCAAACCCTAATTGTTGTAACTTATCCATGCATTCCAGCAAAAATTTTCAGTGTTCTTCAGAAATGTTTGTTCACTTGCTGCAAACCATGTCAAAAATCTTCAGTGCAGCAGCTAATATTTTACAATTGATCAAATAAACTGGGATATGTATTCTAAATATGTGACTTAATGAAAACAACTTAAAGATTTATGCTCCATTTAATGTACTTAGCTGAAGTCTCATGGGATTGCCAAAGAAGATAAAAACTGCAACACGGGTTAATGCTTAGTTATCTTTTGCTTAACTTATATAGCTTAGCAATCAAAGGACATGAAAGGAAAACATTTGATAAAAATTAGCCTATTACAAAATTCCACAAAAGACAGTTGCCTTTAAATATAATATAATGTAAACTTTTATACTTCCAAACAAGAACTCATTACTGAACTTAATTTGCAATTTACTAAAAAAAGTTCCAATATTCTTAGCTGCTTGGTGTCCTACTAAATGTAACAATCCATTTGGGGAGAGAAATTAAGGGTGTGAAATGATAAGTAGTGGCGATGTTGAAATGTTTTTCTCCTCACCGACTTTTGCAAAACAGTAGTGGAAAACAAGATTCTGCAATATGGAACATTACTAAAGAAGGAGAAATAAATTATGAGTAAATAGTCATTGAGGTCTCTGTCAAATTTTCAAAATTTCACAGACGGAAATGTTAAATGTCTTTGCTAATCATAGAATCATTTCAATTGGAAAAGACCTTTAAGATTATCAAGTCCAACCACTAACCTAACACTGTCAAGCCCACCACTAAACCATGTACCTCAGTATCTCAGGAACAGGGACATCATTGCCTCCCTGGGCAGCCTGTGCCAACATCTAAAAACCCTCTCAATGAAAACATCTTACAAATCTCCTACCTAAACTTTCCCTGGCACAACTTGAGCCCATTTCCTTTTGTCCTATCATTCATTACTGGAGATAAGAGACCAACCCTGCTACAGTCTCAGGTAGTTGTAGAGAGTGATCGGCTCCCCTCGGCCTCCTCTTCTCCAGGCTAAACAATTCCAGTTTCCTCAGTCACTCCTCATAAGATCTGTCCACCAGCTTTGTTGAACATCTTTGGACAAGCTCCAGCACCTCAGTGTCCTTGTAGTGAGGGGCCCAAAACTGAACACAGTATACAAGATTCTGCCTCATCAGCTCTTAGTATAGGTGGATAGTCTCTTCTCTGATCCTGCTGGTCAGACTATTTCTGATACAAGCCAGGATGCCAACATTCCCAGGACCTTTTCCAGTGGACAGTTTTCCAGTCAATCTGTCCAGTGAAGAAATGATTTTTATACTTATATCACCTTGTGAGTGAATATTTCTGTTGATGTGAAATGGTCATGTAGTATAACACTGTTTTTACAAATGTTAAAACAAAAATTGCTTCACAAATAAGAATTACACTCGACTACTTCTCTGCCTGAAACCAACGTGCCAGCCCTCCCAGTATCCAAGGAAGACTGTGTACTCAAAATCTGCATTCTATCTTAAATGCAGTGTTTGTGTTTGAATCCAGCGGAACAACCAAGTGTACATGTTATTAAGTACCAGTTACTGAAAGACTCTTTCTGAGACTGATCAGTCTAGATACTAAGCAATAGAAATTGGAACAAAAAGACTTCAGCTGATGTCATTATGCAAAATATGGTGTGAATAAACACAGAAGATCAACCTGTAGAGTATTCCTCTCTCAAGTGTTATATTACAGGAAGAAAATAACTGAGGGAAGACATTTGACATCAGAAAAAAAAGAGATAACATTTCTCTATGGGTGATTTTTGCTGTTTTGGCCCCCTAGTGAGCATGGGGCCAAACTTGCTGAACAGTAATATGTTAAGCCAAATCATAATAGTGACCACTGAAGTCTAGTGGCTGCTGTCAAATAAAGCTTTTATCATTGAGAGATCTAGGAGATCCATGAGAAAAAAAGCTTCGAAAGAACTGTAACACTGTGTATCTTGTAATATTCATTGTGAAACTCAATTTTGATGTTTGTGGTTCTGAATGGATGGAATTGAGAAAAAAAAAATCTATCTGTCTGTCCAAGCAAACAAGGAGATGAGAGGACATGCTGAGAGACTGTATGAGTAACACTAGGCTTCCCCCTTGATGGCTTAATGTCAGCAAAGCTGGTCTTGGTGAAATTAATCCAGTCACAATAATGGCATAAAGACGGGCATTTATACCTCTATTGACTTTTCACGTTCACAGGATAATTGTTGTAACATTTTCTTAAAGGCCAAAGACCTTTTGATGATAAATATATCTCATTACATGGAATTTTATATTTAATCATCACATGAATCTCGGTTTAATTCAACTGATGTATTTACTATATGTTAATCCTAGCGTAACAAGCCTTTAACCTATTTGACTTAATTATAGGCATATCATCAGATTTACTGTAAAAAAAAAACTGTTTTTTTTCCCCCACATCTGCTTTTAACAGTCTTTTAACTTTTTTAACTCTTTTGTCAATTACTTATTAAAGACCTCATCTCCACTTCTCACCTTGCTTTAATGCAAACCCTAGGGATGTGTGATACCACTATTTGTTCAGTTGATGTGAATATAGGCAGAGCTAAAGGAACTCCTGAGTGGAACTTTTCTATAAATCTATATCTGGCAAAGACTCCTATTGTGTTTCATTTTAAATACTTCCCAAATTGGCAATGTATAATTGACCAATGCTTATGAGAGTTTTCAGTCAGTAATGGAGATTACCTTTTCATTTCTTATGAATATGACATGTAAGACAATGTGTAAAGCCTTCCTAAGAAACAGAAATATTAATATCAGACTATCTTAGCAACCCAAATCTATGGACAGTTAGAAATGAACTACAGATACAAGAAAAAAAAAAATGAAGGAACTGTGTTTAAGTAGACTAGAAAAAAATAAAATTGCAAAAGCCTAAATTGTGGATTCATGTGAAAACATTCAAATGTACTCCCTGACTAATGGAAGAAGGATGAGATCATAAAATTTCAGAATGGTTGAGGTAGGAAAGAGCTTCTGGAGGACATCTGGTCTGACCCACCTGCTCAAGCATGGTCACTTAGAGCCAATTGTTCAGGACCATGTCCAGACGGTTTTAAAATATCTTTAAGGAAGGACACTCTACAATCTCCCTAGGTAACCTGTAACAATTTTCAGCCATCCTCAGAGTAAAAAAAGCATTTCCTTATGTTCAGACAGAAACCCTTGTCTTTCAGTTTGCATCCATTACCTGTTGTCCTGCAGCCAGGCACTAATGGAAAGAGCCCATCTCCATCTTCTTTGCACTCTCCTTTCAGGTATTTATATACATGATGAAATAGATTTAATTTGCAGAAAAATATTAAATAGCTTGTTTATTTGTGAAGATATTCCATCATCAGAATTAGGAAACACTAGGTTTTGATGGAAACTACATAATTAGAGGTTTTAAGAGCTGGGTAAAAAATATTAGCTAGAACCTGTCTAATCCTCTGATCGTCCTTCTGTGAAAGTGGTTATCCTGCATGATTTCCTGAGATGTCTTTCAACCTCATAGCTCAATAACTCCATTACTTTCCTTCTGTTAGTTTCCACCTCCTGTCTCTTTTGACCAGTTTTAGAGCACTACCTTCACTTGTACATAGATGGGTGCTGGAGAGGATACAGAGACCGGCTACAAATGGCTGAGGGGTCTGGGGCTGTTTAGCATGGAGAAAAGAAGGCTCAGAGGAGACCTTCTCGCTGTCTACAGCTACCCAAAAGAAAGATGTAGCAAGGTGAGGGTTGGTCTGTTCTCCCTAGTGACAAGCAATAGAACAAGAGGAAATGGCCTCAAGTTGCACCAGGGGAGGTTCAAGTTGGATATGAGGAGGAATTTCTTTACTGAAAGGGTTGTCAGACGTTGGAATGGGCTGTCCAAGGAGGTGGTGGAGTCATTGTTCCTGGAGATGTTTAAGAGACAGATGGATGTTGCACTTAGGGAAATGGTCTAGTGGTTGGGCTGGGACAAAGGCTGGACTCGCTAATATTAAAGGTCTCTTCCAGCTGAAATGATTCTATGATTCTATATACCCCTAGGAGTCAAAGCTTTTCGGAACTAGTACTTGTACCATATGGCCTCTTTAAAAAGTAACCAGATTTTAGATATTCTTTCAAAACATATACTTCAACAAGGCAGAAAATAAACATCATGAAAAAATATGTTTCTTTTATGAAAATGTTGTATTCATATGAAAGTATCAGCAATATATTAACAAGAAATAAAATAAAATCTTAATTAAATCAGGTTAAAGACCCAATATGTACATGTTACATATATTCAAGTTTACAGTGCCAAATGGTATTCAGTCACCAGACTGTAACAGTATATACAAAGTAATCTGTGGACCATCAATGATTGTGTCCAAAATTTTGTCAAGTAGCAGGGAGGTCCCAGAGGATTGAGAAGGACAAATATAGTAACTTTTTTTAAAAAAGCAGAAGAGAACCTTGGAATTATAACCCAGTTAAACACAAGCCAGAAAGACATATCAACAAATTATTAAACAATCCATCTGAAAGCGCCAAGAAGATAACAAGGTGAAAAGAAACAGCCAGCATAGATTTGTCAATAACAGCTCACATCAAACTAATTTCTTACTTTGACAGGATGACCGGATAACAGCATAGCAGAAGGAAGAAGATTTGATAAATCCTGACTTCAGCAGAACTTTCAATACTGCTCTGCATGCAAGAGAAACATGGCCTGATGATTTCATGAAAAGGCATGTGACCAAGTGGCTCACAATGAGTGTCCAACATAATAATACTGATTCTCTGTCAAACTGGAGAGTATTTCAGATAGGACAACACAGGAGTCTGTCCCTGTGCCTCTTTTATTGTGTCATTTCACTGACAATCTTGATGGTGGGATGGAGGACACAGATAATGTGGATTTTTTATGCCTGACGTTTATGAGTAATGTCCAAAGAGCAAGAGGAATAAGACAAGAGCTGCAAAACATTTTGACAGTTGAGTCAAAATACAAGCCACTCTTCAAGTCCTGGAGAAAGCATTCACAAGTGAATATGAAATACAGTCAATATACATGCAAAATACTAGACTTAGTGAAGTTATATGAGCACTGTTAAATAAAGAATAAATGGGCAAGGTTAATGTTAAACAAATAAATTCAGTGGTCCACAAACTAAATTTTTTCTTGTTGTTACAATAAAGAGTGGAGCTCAAGTGGAAGTCAGAAGTGTTGTATATAAGCTATTGGAGGTGATATTCTTGGTATTCTGTTCTCCTTAGGTATTGCTCAGACTGCAGTTGGAATAATGTTTCCCATTTTGGACACCACATTTCAGGAAAGGTGCAGGCAACGTAGAGACAATCCAGAGAAGAGAAACAAGAATGATAAGAGCTTTGGAAAATGTGACCTACAAAGAAAGGTTGAAGGAGTTGGATTTGTTTAGTCTGGAAAAGGGGAGACTGAGGGGAAGCATGATAACGTCTTCAAATATATAGAGCTTGTTAGAGTATGTTGATCAATTATTCTTAAGGCCTGAGTGGGATTTGTACAAGAAGAAAGTGATACCATTTTCAGCAAAGGAGATTGAGGCTATAGGGTTTCCAACTGAAAGGACAACTAAGGGTTGAAATAGTTCATTGAAACAGGTTGCAGATTTTCTTTCACTAAAGGTTTTTAAGAACAAGTGAGATATGTCAGGTTTGTTTTATGTACTGTGAGGATAGGGAATGAATTAG
This sequence comes from Colius striatus, assembly GCF_028858725.1. Taxonomy (NCBI): domain Eukaryota; kingdom Metazoa; phylum Chordata; class Aves; order Coliiformes; family Coliidae; genus Colius; species Colius striatus. The sequence goes on along the minus strand of NC_084762.1, from coordinate 77,395,374 downwards.
CTTATGTCTGTAGATACCTTCCAGTTCTATATATCTGTTATTCCCATGACAATGAAACATTGATTCCACAGCTACAGAAAAGGATACTGTGGGATATATCTATAGACTTCTTCTTGACAGTAATTTGTATGGCTGCATTGTGGACTGTCCTATGTCTCTCAGAAATTAAAGAGATCAAATATCTCCAATAAAGGTCTCTACTGTGCTTGTTCTTCAAACAATAAATAATGTGAGTTTAAATACGTGGATAAAATGAATATGTCCTATTTTCTCTTCACATAAGTGAAATGCATGCATTTGTCTTGCAAATATGAAATATGGAAATATTTTTTAAGAAGAAAAATGTCTGCTTGTCAAATCATGAACCAATAAGTGGTTAAAATCAACATAAAGACAACATCCGTTGGGTTAGTAGCCTCCCATCTCATTACAGTGAATTAGATACCCATAAAATTCTGTGATTCTGTAGCTGATAACAATCACCACATAAGTAAGACCAGTATCACAGTCTTTGATCAATGTCAGGAATTCACTGCAGTGTCTGAACCTTAGAGGCTAACATAACTGCTCTTCCCATGCTCAGATGAATGTCTAAGCATAAATAGGGTGATGTGAGTCAGAATGTAAACTAAGTACTGTTTTGCTCTAGGAATGTGTAAAATGTGTTAAAGGTAGTGAGAGCTGAATTGCTTCCATCAACATCTCAAAGGAGGACTAGTCCTACTTTGGTAAATCAGCAAACAGGCATGCCTGATGTTGTCTTACTGATACCATGTTCTCAACACTCAGGAATCAAGCCTCTACAAACCATTAAATTTGCTTTAAAATATGTCTTTAAAGTCTCTTATAATATTTGTTTCATTTCTCCTCTGTGTGTTGTGCCTTCAGTGTGGATCCAGTTCACAGTTTCAGGCTTTTATCCACAACAATTAGAGACTTACTAGCTTTTTAAGTTTTGTAGGGAGGAAAAAAGTAAGGAAAAACATGTATTTGCAATAAAATCTTAATTGATATCAATTCTCATGATAGTTCATTGTTCTTCCAGATATAGGTGAACTGCTTTGTTTTAATTGACAAAGTGAGAGCCTGGTTTTGAACAAATATGTGGGAAACTACACTGCTTCATTGTCAGTGCGCTGCCTAGCAAAATTTTCATGCCATGTAGATTTCCTAGTAACAGCACCTGGACATGGCTTGTGTGACAGCACAAGTAAAGGACCAACCTCAGGGCAAAACAGAAGATAAAATCCTTAAGTAGGACCAATGGTGGGTTTTTTTCTAAATTTTACCTAAGAAAAAGAAAAGTATTCAATGTGAGTGCATCTCCCAACAAATCTAAGTGACCAGCATGCTTCAAAATCCAGATGCTGAACACTCCATTTAAACTACATGTAAATAAAGAAGAAGGAAAATCTGTTACCATTAAACTCCCGCTGGCAGTATTTAACCTCTGGATTTTCACACTAAGCTTTATTGAATAGGAGGATTGTTACTGGGTGAAAGAACTGCAGTTAGATCAGAAAGGAAATAAAATGTCACTTTGGGCTTCTCCCATGCTACATTACAGTCTGTGCTGGAAGAACAGGGCAATCTGGACACCACAGCCTTGATACAGAAAATCAGAAAATAGAGTAAATAAATACAAAGGGAGATATTTATATTCCATATAACCATGTACATAAAATAATTAATTGCTATGCATAAAGATCTCGATGGGTGTCACATTCGGGTGTCACAGTCAGGTACACATGCATATATACGCAGAGGTATAGAAACACACAAACAAACACAAAGAGGGGATACATTTATACTCCATAGTCCCTTATCTCCAGAGCACCTCTCAACAACAGCAAACCTGTTTGAACTTTCCTGTTAATGTGAGAACACTAAATTAACTTTAAACTAACCTCTAATTTGTGATTTCATTTCATACAAAGCAAAGTCAAAAGCCAGCAGGTTACCACTGGAGCATTAAAGACTGTTGCATCTTCACTGATCGGGTGGGTGGGGAGAGGAAGCTATTAAGATGTCTGTAACACTTTGCTTTATACACAACTACCCTGCTTTTAACTTCAGCCTTGGTCTCTAAGGTCAGGCAAGACAGAGCTGACAAATAGTGCGGCTTTCCTACTGCCATGCAGAATGCTGCAGCACAACAGCCCAGAGCTGGAGGGGCAGTGGAACATCTAGCCAGGGACGGGGAGAGAAGAGCTAATCAGGGCTTTTCATTAAATGGTGAATGTTAAGGAAATAAGTATCACACTCAGCTATAAAGCTGTTGAAAAGAGAGCTACTTAGCCATTCATGAAACACTGTTATGTTAACTCGGTAATGAATAGGACAAGGTCCCTTATTGTCAAGCAGATGGTGGACTTTTCATGAAGGCACCTCACTGCTCAGACTGCTCTAACCAAGTGTAAAGAAGTTCACAAAACATTACTTAAAGTTTAAAATAAAGATATACGTGATCAAATGCTCCAACAGAATTTGAACCTTCAGAAGTGTCAGTTCACAAATGCATCCTCTAGCCTGCTCTATGCAGTGGGGTATTAGTATAAAGGTATAAACTAGTGGAGCATGAAGCACTCATTACATCACATCTGTTTTGAATACAAAATAAGAGTAGATTTTTTTTTCAGAAATTATTTTAAGCTGTCCTTATCTTTGTGGTTGTATTTGTACCTGTCTTTTGACAGAAAAATGAGCCACTCGGTAAGGAGCTCTTCTCAAGTTCAGTCCACTGATCCACCAGCACTGTTCAATGAGGAGGAGTGAGAGCTATGGGCAATGTCTGCCATATCTACTTTTCTCAAGCTTAATAACTTTCATATTTAGTATTCCAATGTGGTTAAGATCCAGCTTTCCTCACAGAAAACTTTCAGGGATGCAATGTGAATTTTCCCCCCAAAGCTAAGTATTTTACCCATAGGTACTACAGTAACTGGAATACACGACTTGGAGGAATCTGCACCAAACTTAGCACCATAAAACCTAATCCATCTCCTAGTCTCAGAAAAATACCTAGACAAAGAAGGCATATCCTTCTCCAGCAGAAGAGCTTGGTATCCTGAATCCTTGAGGCAAAGCCCTTTTTCACCACTCCTCTATGGTAATTCAGATTTCAAGAATTGGCAGGTAAGCGGTGTTAATTTTATAGGTGATGTTTCTAATTCATATTATTTTAAATCCTTTCAAGATTTCAAGCAATTCCAGGTCCAATTTTCTCTTCCTAATACAGTTTTTGTTATCAAATACAGCATAGGGTCATTTCCATTCATAGAGATCTGAATGCACCACCCTTAACTAATGGGATAGAATACTTTATGCTAAATGCACTTGATGTAACTAAATTTGTTACTCATGCTTATAATACAATTATTGATGTAATGGATAAAAAATTTGAACCACAAGAAATTTCCCAGAAAATATGTCAGGGACTTCAATAGTGTTGTGAAACAGGAGAAGTGATGCATATTTGCATAAAATATAAAAATGCAGAACCTCAATTTTTTAATTCATGATCTTTTCTCAAAAAATGAAGTGTACATTTACTCATAGCATATGCAGGATCACTTCTCTATAGGGAAAGCTAAGACAGAATTACAGAATCAAATTATTCAAAATATGACAAACACTTCTAAAACACTGAGAAAGTTAAAAACAAACAAAAAGGACAGAACAGCTCAAAAATAATCTGCCAGGTGCAAAACCAGTTGTCTTAGGCATTCTTCCTGAAGTTAAAGATTTTTCTTCCATCACGTATAAATTTATAGTATTTTATTTTCTCTAAAAAAAGAGTAATATACAATGAAATTGGGAAAAGATATCACAGTGACACTGAAAGGATTTCAGAGATGTCACAGAGTGCCTAGACAAAACAGGATGGAGAATGAAATAAAAAAACTGAACATCTCTAATGAATAGGAATCTTAAAAGTCAGCATAAGCCTAAGAAAATTTAGGCTAAAAAGTTTGTTCCCACTTCATTCACATTTAATAGAGGTACAAGCTATATCAAAGCTCAGTCAGTGCAGAAGACTCTCTCTTGACCCTTTCAGGATACTGTTTCTTTCTGTGGCTACAGAGAAGGCAGTATAACAGTGAGACTGATTTCATAATGAAAATTGATCTTCCTTAGTGTGTCTCTCATTCCTCCTTTTAGATGTCATATAGTCATATAGTAAAAGGATTCTGAGTTGGCTGAATATGAATTTTGCTGTGATATTTCCTTCAAGTTCATCAATGGTGTTCTCATAGCATAACACACAGATCCAGTACAGGCTGGGGGTCAAACTGCTGAAGAGCAGCTCTACAGAGACAGACCTGGGAGTCCTGATTGATAATAAACTAAATATGAGCCAGTAATGTGTCCTCGTGGCCAAGAAGGCCAACAGCATCCTGGGATGCATCAAGAAGAGTGTGGCCAGCAGGTCAAGGGAGGTTCTTCTCCCCCTCTACTCTGCCCTGATGAGGCCTCATCTGGAATCCTGAGTCCAGTTCTGGGCTCCTCAGCTCAAGAGGGACAGAGAACTTCTGGAGAGAGTGCAGAACAGGGTCACCAAGGTGATCAGGGGACTGGAACAGCTTTCATATGAGGAAGAACTGAGGGAACTGGGGCTGTTTAGTCTGGAGAAAAGGAGACTGAGGGGGGATCTTATTAACATTTACAAATATCTAAAGGGTGGGTGTCAGGAGGTTGGGACATCCCTTTTTTCTATAGCAGCTAGCAACAGGACAAGGGGTAATGGGATGAAGCTGGAACACAAAAAGTTCCATTTAAACATAAGAAAAAACTATTTCACTGTGAGGTTGACGGAGCAGTGGCACAGGCTGCCCAGAGGGGTTGTGGAGTCTCCTTCCTTGGAGGTCTTCAAGACACGCCTGGACATATTCCTATGCAGCCTGACCTAGGTGAACCTGCTTCTGCAGGGGGTGTTGGACTAGATGATCTCTAAAGGTCCCTTCAAACCCCTACCATTCTATGATTCTATGATTCTATGAAATGCTTCACAACTTAAGTGTAGCAGTGGGAGTTTCAGAGGGACTCCTCCTGCTACACGATTTAAATAGCTTGGAAAGTCCTGTATAATGTGTCCAGTTGTGTTATTAAAATAAAGCACTTTTTCTTCATAGAACAGAACTACTGAATTAGGTCCAAAGCTTCCTATTATTTCTGTGAGTCAATTCTAGATATTCAATGATACTAGAGATGGTAGCAAGGGACAGGAACCAGCCCTCAGTAAGAATGTAAGAATTTAATAATTAGTATAAATGTTGAAAAATAAAATTTTCATTTTCTCTGTGAACATTTAGTTTTCAATGTTGTTTTTCAGATTTCAACCCAGAAATCAATTAATTGGAACAATGTGTCAATTAACGGGAACTGCAGAATTAACACAATGCACATCTGGGTTCACTTAAGTGGAGTCAGTCTGAGTTTAGAGCTGTGAAGATGAGTACAAAATCTGACCCGTGTTTTCTTTTTTACTAAAAATATTTAGCTAAATATAAACTAAAAATATTTAGCTAAAGAATAACACCATGTTTGTCTTCATGACTTTAAATTGACATCTTTTCTCGCCTCTGTCACAGCTCAGTAGACGATTTTGGAGTCTGAGTATCAGGCAGGGTTCTTACAGAAAATCAAAGCAGTACTTCTCACTACAGATCTGGGCTACTGTTGTGAAGCGCAGAAATAGAGGCTGAATACAATAAGAAATGCCTGGACTTCAAACAGTTCCCATTAGGGGATTTATTCTGGTAAACATTGACCTGCAGTCTTTAAATGGCACTTTTAAAGATGAGAGATATAACAGACTTTTTGTTTCTTCACAGTATTTTCAAAAGAATGTGGACATTTGGTGAATATTTTTTTTAATGGGACAATTATTTTGTAAACAGTTATTTGTGTTTGGTCACTGTCTCTAAATGCCAGAAAAGGTACATTTTTCTAACTGTAAGGCTGTTTGTAATGTGGAAAAGAAAGCCATAAAGCAGAATTTGTTAAATATATTCTTTGAACACACCAGCAACAAAATCTTGTCCTTTTTTTCCTGCTAGTAATAAAACAAAGAATTTCTATCATATGGATAGAGTAAACGCTAACTGTTAATAAAATATAGGCCCAACAGAGAAATAACCGGATGAATACATTTATTTTTACAAGGCTAACATGCTATACAACTTAAACACTGTAAGTCTTATAAAAGGGAACAGTTATTATAAAGAATGATGGAGAGTTCTCCATTAAGAAGTCCTCTGAAATGCTTTTGACCTATTTCTGAGTAGTTTGTATCAGCAATACAGCCTTACGCAACTTCAGAAATGTCTGTGTATCCATGGGAATACACGTACATCTGTCTTTGGATCTTCATGCTATTCAGGTTTTCTCATGGAATATGCATTCAGGGCTTTGTCCCAAGCACCATATTGAAATGGGGAAGAATCTCATTGACAGAGTGGCATAGGTAGGGCTATTTTTTCAGTTCAGGTCTCTCTTCCACCCTTTGTTGTGAGCCAGAAGATTTTTCATGATCCAAGTAACAATAAGCTGTGAAATTAGATTTCAAAGCAGGAACAGGAGAAGCTGAGAACAAAACTTGAAGATGTGTGATGATGTAATATACTGTTCTAAAAGAAAGCAATCCTGTTTTCCTCATTGGTAGTGGTGTGGTAGTTTGAGCCTGGCTGGATGCCAGGTGCCCACCACACCGCTTTACCCCCCACCTCCTCAGCAAGCCAGGGAAGGGGAGAAAATAAGATGGGAATCTCGTGGGTTGAGATAAAAGCAGTTTAATAAATAAGCAGCAAAGCCGCGCGCGCGGGAAGCAAAGCAGAAGCAGATAAGCTGTTACTCTCTACTTCCCATCAGCAGCGATGTCCGGCCACCTCCCGAGAAGCAGGGCTTCAGTACACGTAGCGGTTGCTTTGGGAAGGCCAGAAATGAATCTCGCCTCCCCTTCCTGCTCCTTTCCCCCAGTTTATATTCCTGAGCTGACGTCATATGGTATGGAATATCTCCTTGGTCAGCCTGGGTCAGCTGTCCTGGCCATAGTCCCTCCCAAGATCATGCCCACTCACAGCTATTGGTGAAGGTGGGGGAAGGAATGCTGGAGGGACAGCCCCGATGTTGTGCAAGCGGTAGTCATAATATTGATATCAACAGTAAGCACAGCACTGCAGGAGCTGCTGTGGAAAATCACTACCGTCCCAGACCCACTACAGTCTCCACCCCTTATTCCATACCATTTATGTCATGCTCAGACAAACCATCTTAACAATCCATATACATTCTTATATACTCTCATTAACCAGTACCCCCACTCTTCAACAGACAAACATCATTCTTGTATTCCCTCTTGCATCTTGCATCAAACAAACAAACAACATTCTTATATCTTTCATCCTCTGTAGATGTTCACTGGAGCAGGTCATAACTTCTGTCTCATCCATCAAGATGAATATCCAGGCCAGGGGAAACAGTATGTTCAGTGTTGGGCACCAGCACCGGCTTGGTTCGTCCACTTGTTCGGTTTTTTCTTGCAAAGTTCATCTACAACAGATAACTCACATAACAGGTTATTTTTCCCCCAAGGTTAAGTCTCCTTGAGGTACACATCGAGTTTCCCCATCCTTTCTCATCACCCACCAAGTACAGCCAGGCCCTTGAGCAAAGACAATCCCACGAATGGGTTTGCCTTTTCCCATGGGAGGTGCAACCCATACTGCCTTCCCCAGCCATTTCCCTGGGTGCACTACGGGGACCTTATCTCCTCCCACAGTATGTAGTGGTTTTGTTTGGGCAGGACCAGGACGGTTAGTTGAACCTCTGCTATTGACCAGCCAAGTGGCTTCTGCTAAATTTTTATCCCACTGCTTCCATGCCCCATTGCCCAGTGCTCTCAACATGGTCTTTAGTAACCCATTATATCTCTCAATCTTTCCAGAGGCTTGTGGGTGATAGGGGATGTGGTATATCCACTCAATGCCATGTTTCTTTGCCCAGGAGTTTATGAGATTATTTCGAAAATGAGTTCCATTATCTGATTCAATTCTTTCTGGAGTGCCGTGTCGCCACAAAACTTGCCTTTCAAGACCCAAGACAGTATTTCGGGCAGTGGCGTGGTTGACAGAGTATGTTTCCAACCAACCAGTAGTTGCTTCCACCATGGTGAGTATATACCGCTTGCCTTGATGTGTTCGTGGTAGTGGTCCAACATAGTCAATTTGCCAGGCCTCACCATACTGAAAACCCAGCCATCGGCCTCTGTTCCAGGGAGACTTGATTCGTGTGGCTCGCTTGATTGCGGCACACGTTTCACATTCATGGGTGACCTGTGTGATGGCTTCCATGGTCAAGTCCACCCCTCGATCACGAGCCCATCTATATGTTGCATCTCTTCCCAGATGTCCTGATGTTTCATGGGCCCATCGAGCTATAAATAGCTCACCTTTACGCTCCCAGTCTAGATCTACCTGAGCTAGTTCAATTTTAGCAGCTTTATCTACCTGTTGGTTATTCCATTGTTCTTCATTGGCACGGCTTTTTGGCACATGAGCATCTACATGACGTACTTTCAGAGTCATATTTTCCACCCGAGCAGCAATGTCTTGCCATAATGCAGCAGCCCAGATGGGTTTACCCTTGCGCTGCCAGTTGGTCTTCTTCCATTGCTGTAGCCATCCCCATAGAGCATTAGCCACCATCCAGGAGTCAGTGTAAAGATAGAGTACTGGCCACTTCTCTCGTTCTGCAATCTTTAGAGCTAGTTGGATAGCCTTCACTTCAGCAAACTGACTTGACTCACCTTCTCCTTCAGTGGCCTCAACAACTCGTCGTGTGGGACTCCACACAGCAGCTTTCCACTTACGATGATTTCCTACCACGCGGCAGGATCCATCAGTAAACAAAGCATAATGCCTCTCATCTTCTGACAATTCATTATATGGTGGTGCCTCTTGGGCGCGAGCTACTTCCTCAGGCAATGCTCCAAAATCTCTGCCTTCTGGCCAGTCCATGATTTCTTCCAGGATTCCTGGGCGATTAGATTTCCCCAGCCGAGATCGTTGTGTAATCAACGCCATCCACTTACTCCATGTAGCGCTGGTTGCATGATGTATAGAAGGGGTTTTCCCTTTGAACATCCAGTGTAACACAGGCAGACGTGGTGCCAAGAGGAGATGAGCTTCTGTGCCAATGACTTCTGAAGCAGCTCGAAGTCCCTCATATGCTGCTAGTATTTCTTTTTCAGTTGGGGTGTAGTGGGCTTCCGATCCTCGATATCCTCGGCTCCAAAACCCTAATGGTCGACCTCGGGTTTCTCCAGATGTTTTCTGCCAGAGGCTCCAGGTGAGACCATGCTCTCCAGCGGCAGTGTAGAGGATATTCTGCACATCTGGTCCTGTACGGATGGGCCCAAGGGCGACTGCACGAGCTATTTCCTGTTTAATTTGTTGAAAAGCTTGTTGTTGCTCAAGGCCCCACTCAAAACAGTTCTTCTTTCTGGTGACTCTAAAGAGAGGGCTCACAAGCTGACTATAACCTGGGATATGCATCCTCCAGAATCCCACAAGGCCCAGGAAAGCTTGTGTTTCTTTCTTATTAGTCGGTTGAGACATAGTAGCTATTTTATTCACAACATCCATAGGCACATGCCGACGCCCATCTTGCCATTTTATGCCCAAAAACTGTATCTCTTGTGCAGGTCCCTTTACTTTGTTTCTTTTTATAGCAAAACCAGCTTTCAGGAGAATCTGTATTATTCTTTTCCCTTTCTCAAACACTTCTTCTGCCTTGTTGCCCCATACAATTATGTCATCAATGTACTGTAAATGTTCAGGGGCATCACCCGTTTCCAGCACAGTTTGGATTAGACCATGGCAAATAGTAGGACTATGTTTCCACCCCTGGGGCAATCGATTCCAGGTATATTGGACACCTCTCCATGTGAAGGCAAATTGTGGCCTGCACTCTGCTGCCAATGGAATTGAGAAGAATGCATTAGCGATGTCAATCGTAGCATACCACTTGGCTGCTTTTGACTCCAGTTCATACTGGAGCTCTAACATGTCTGGTACAGCAGCACTCAGTGGTGGTGTCACTTCGTTCAGGCCACGATAGTCTACTGTTAACCTCCACCCTCCATCAGATTTTTTCACAGGCCATATGGGACTATTAAATGGAGAATGAGTTTTGCTAATTACTCCTTGAGCCTCCAGTTGATGAATCAACTCACGGATGGGAGCCAGGGAATCTCGGTTCGTGCGATATTGCCTCCGGTGCACTGTCCTGGTAGCAATTGGTACCTGTTGCTCTTGAACTTGCAGCAATCCCACAACAAAAGGGTCTTCTGAGAGGCCAGGTAAATTAGAGAGTTGTTTGATTTTCTCTGTATCTACAGTGGCTATACCAAAAGCCCATCGATACCCCTTGGGGTCTTTGAAGTACCCTCTCCTGAGGTAATCTATGCCAAGAATACAAGGGGCCTCTGGACCAGTCACAATGGGGTGTTTTTTCCATTTGTCCCCTGTTAAGCTCACTTCAGCCTCTAATACAGATAATTCTTCACATCCCCCTGTCACTCCAGAGATCCAGACAGAATCTGTGCCTCTATACCTTGATGGCATCAATGTACACTGTGCCCCTGTGTCTACTAAGGCTTTATACTTTTGTGGGTTTGATGTGCCAGGCCATCGAACCCACACAGTCCAGTAGATTCGGTCATCCCTTTCCTCCTCCTGGCTGGAGGCAGGGACCCTCTATTTCTGTTCTTCATCAGAGTATTCGCTATCTGATCCTTGCAATTGCAGACCTGAAGTCTCCTCATTGGCTTCGAAGGAAGTAGTTGCAGTTCTTCTATGTCTTGGAGATTGTTGATTGTCCTCTTTTGTTTTGGCAGCCACTCTGCTGACAGCCCTCTTGGGCGGTCCTTTTCTAACAGCTGCCTTCCCCCTTAGTTCACGTACACGCGCTTCTAGCTTAAAAGTGGGTTCACCATCCCACTTCCTCATATCCTCTCCTTGGCCACGCAAAAAGAGCCAGAGTTCATTTCGCGGTGTACTCCTGCGTCTGGGACTTCCCTTTCCCCTGGTCGGGACAGTGGATGACTGAATTCTTGAGGCAGATCTAACAATCAGGCCATCATCCCACACTGATGAGGAGGTGCAGAGGCTCTCTTCATAGTTCTGTAACCAAGAAGATACCCTCTCCACTGTTGGTATGTCCATGTCTGGATGATACACCATTGCCAGGATATTAGAATATGTAGCTGGGGCACTCTGGATCACTTTTCTCAACATGGCCCGTGTACACTGGACATCGTCTGGATCTGTGGAGGCCTCGACATTATCCAGATCACCATAGATGACTTCCAACACAGCTAATTCCCTTAGATATTGGATCCCTTCATCAGCTCTAGTCCACTTTCCTCGGGCATTTACAAGGTCTTCCTTGAATGGGTATCTTGCCCGTACACTTGAGAGGAGTCGTTTCCAGAGACTACAAACTGAGGTTTTCTTTCCAATGCCTTTATCAATTCCCCGGTCCCTAGCAAGAGATCCTAGCTGTTGGGCTTCTCTACCTTCCAATTGCTGACTGTCAGCCCCGTTATCCCAGCATCGGAGCAGCCAGGCACCAATCCGCTCACCTGGCTGGCGACTGTAATCTTTTCGCATATCTCTAAGTTCTGTTGAGGTGAGGGACCGAGTAGTTTCCATTTCCTTTTCGATTTCTCTCACTTCTCCTGATCTCCTTACCGAAGGACCAGTTTCTTCTTCTAGCCTTTCCTCTTCCTCCTCGTCTGCCCTTACTAATCGATGATATGGACTTGACCTCCTTATCCACTGCTTCTTTTTCACTACTGGGGCAACCACTGTGGTTGTTGTTTGGTTCCCTGACTCAACCATGGTAGTCTCAGGTATAGTTTGAATTTCCACCTCGGCCATAGTTCTCTGAGAGGGCTGGACTGCGACTGACTCAACTATGTTGGTCTCAGGTATAGTTTGAATTTCCACCTCGGCCATAGTTCTCTGAGAGGGCTGGACTGCGACTGACTCAACTATGTTGGTCTCAGGTACCGTTTGAGTTTCCATTTCAATTACAGTTCTCTGAGAGGACTGGAATGCAGCTCGGTAGGCAGAGGCTAGGCCCCAGTACAGTGCCTGAACCTGATGGGCCTCATTAGGGTAGGTAAGACACCCTTCTATCAGGTAGCGTGTCAGTAAAGCAGGGTTTTTTATCTGTTCAGATGTAAAATCCCAGATTACAGGAGGTGATAACCGTCCTAGGAATTTGCCTAAATTCATCCACATACCCTGCCACCCAGGGACTGGCCGCTTCAGGGGGCATTTTAACATGTTTCCATCGCAAATTTGTACTCTCTGATACCCAGATGACTCCAGATTCCACAAGATATATAATATACCAACCATGTTAATTAGTAATATTAAAACTCTCGTATAAGGGTGACTAAGGACCTGGGAAGTCTGTGTAACAGAATTGTCTAGATCAGTCCGAGCTGAGGAGAAAGAGGTGCTTTGCCCCATGGCCTCCACAAGATAGCTCCCACAGCACACTAAATTCATCAGTAACAGAATGAGACTTGCTATTATTATTTGGGCCATCATGTTCCCAGGCCCTTTCATCCTCTTCACAAAATTATATAGCCAGCTTAGCAAAGCTATTAAGGTTAAAGCACAGCCGAGAGTCAATGTTAGGAGCATCATGTTCCCAAACATTAGAAAGTGTAAGATAAGCTGCATAACAGCAAGGCTCCGTGACCAGCACAGGAACTTTGCTCTCATTGGTTTACTGTAATTGCAATGCAGTTAATGTAAATCTGCTATTATCTCGCCCCACGTTGGGCGCCAAAAGGGCTGTGGTAGTTTGAGCCTGGCTGGATGCCAGGTGCCCACCACACCGCTTTACCCCCCACCTCCTCAGCAAGCCAGGGAAGGGGAGAAAATAAGATGGGAATCTCGTGGGTTGAGATAAAAGCAGTTTAATAAATAAGCAGCAAAGCCGCGCGCGCGGGAAGCAAAGCAGAAGCAGATAAGCTGTTACTCTCTACTTCCCATCAGCAGCGATGTCCGGCCACCTCCCGAGAAGCAGGGCTTCAGTACACGTAGCGGTTGCTTTGGGAAGGCCAGAAATGAATCTCGCCTCCCCTTCCTGCTCCTTTCCCCCAGTTTATATTCCTGAGCTGACGTCATATGGTATGGAATATCTCCTTGGTCAGCCTGGGTCAGCTGTCCTGGCCATAGTCCCTCCCAAGATCATGCCCACTCACAGCTATTGGTGAAGGTGGGGGAAGGAATGCTGGAGGGACAGCCCCGATGTTGTGCAAGCGGTAGTCATAATATTGATATCAACAGTAAGCACAGCACTGCAGGAGCTGCTGTGGAAAATCACTACCGTCCCAGACCCACTACAGTGTCACATGCAGTTTAGAGAGTCTTGTAGAACCTAAGCAGTACTTGCTGGTCATGGGTTAACAAGGTGCGTGTGGCTGAAGTATAGAAAAACTGCTTGGGCAGGGAAATGAATGGTCATCAGAAATCCTCCTCAGTATAGAAAGAAGATTTTTGATGCTGATTGTTGCCCTTGACTAGCTAAAATGGGTAAGAATGGGAAAGATATATGGGATAATCTACTGCTACACAGCCCCTCTCCCCCCTGCCACATTAGTACATTTACGACCAAGTTACAGCACGCATATCATGCCTTGTCCTTTCTTTTCTGGTTCTCATGGTAATAGCTAAAAAAAAAAGGAAGTAATTTTCTAGACCATTATGATTTTGAATACATTACCCCATCTCAAACTCATTCCAACATTACTGGAGAATTAAAGGAAAACAGGAATTTTAACTGCACACTGAGAAGAGGACTGGGAAAAATAAAAATAAGGCAGCTGACCACTGTCATGAGTGTCATGGATGGAAACCCTTCTTCTAAGCTTCTGTTATTTCAATTTGCATGCAGTAGATTGTGGCTTAAAACTCAACTACTCAGAGTAAATCAGTGAGACTTAGGCATCACTTAGGCACTGTTAAGAATATACATATACAAGAATATACAGAATCACTTCTCAGGTTTTTCTAGAATGACAGTAGACACTTCCTAGGAATGGGATGTAAAAAAATAATTAGAGGATATGTGAATCTGCAAGTATATCATACAAAATACATGTGAGTCATGATTAAAAGCCCTACTGAAACAGATTGCATTCTCCTGTGACAATTCTGTGAATAACTGTTTTTAAAGTTAGTTTAGAAAATAATTAAATGTAAAGTCATTTTAATATACAAGTATCTGACAGGAACTTGAAGTCCAACCCTTAACCCTGAAAAAAAAGATAAAATAAATTTAGATTAAAAAAGGATTTGAATTTCTCTAAAACCCACAGAAAATGTTACCACTTAGTAATGACATTCCCTTTCCATTTGACCTCAGCTTGACATGCTGAATTGCTCTGAACATCTACCATCATATACAGAAAGTCTCACTTCTTAACTCTTGGTGTTCTAATTTGCACACAAAAGTACATTAAAAGGGATGTTAAGACTGTGACATAGAAAAAAAAAGAGCAAATTCATAAGTAATTTGAAAGTATACTATACAAAATGTTCTCCAGTGCAAAAGGTCTGCTAATACATCACAGAGAAGATGAAGTTCTATGAGAAAATAATGTAGTTTTCTGATACAGAATGCCATGTCCCCATTTTACAGGAAGATGGGGAAAGAGTAACTGCAGCTGATAAACAGAGACTAGCTTAACTATGTAAGCTCATAAAATATTATGGATAACTTCAGAGACAAGGCCAGCACAATTAATTTAGAGGTGTAGAAACACCAAAGGACTGTCTACAAAACATTTTAGACCTCAATTCTCCTGTGTAAACAATGTCTACAGAAGCATGGAAGGCATCTTCAATTCTTTATCTTTCCTTGTAGTTTGTTTCAAATCCCATTTAAATCAGATGGAGAGAAACAGGTGCCAAATGATGCAAAGGTGAGAGTGCTTGAATATTCATATGTATGGATGATTGTTTACATGTGAGGAAGACTGGATGTGCCAGACTGAGGTGAACAAAGATTTAGACATGTACTTTAGTAAGGTGAATAGTTCCACCAGATTCCCACAGCCTTCAAGTCCCACTGGAATTAAACACTGATGTGTTGTCAGAAAGGCTGTTACTGACCCATTAATGCGAGTGAGACTTAGGTATACATTATGGGCCTCTGGAGGATGACATTGCAAGTTCTTTGGGAACTTGCTTTGTAGGAGAGGTGCAAGAGCTGTTTTAAAAATCAGCACAATTGTAGCAGTTAATATATTGGCATGGTTAAGGGACACATAAATTTTGCTCGAGAGGAAATAAACTGATGATAGTATTAACTACATCTGGTATTATCTCATATATTTAGGCTGACCAAGGCCTGGCTAATTAGTGATGGAGGTACACCTCTGTGAATAATAGATTTGAGAAGGGGAAAAAGTTGCTGCACAGTTGCTAAACTACAGCAGCAAAGGGAGTGAGAATGTGAAAATATCTCTGCAGACACCAAGGTCAGTGGAAAAGGAGGGGGAGGAGGGTGCTCCCCTGAAAGAAAGGCTCCCCTGTGATCTGTGGTGAAGACCATGGTGAGGCAGCGGTGCCCTGCAGTCCATGGAGGCCACAGGGGAGCAGAGATCCACTCACAGCCCATGGAGGACCCCATGCCAGAGCAGGTGGATGCCTGAAGGAGGCTGTGACTCTGTGGGAAGCCTACACTGGAGTATGTTCCTGGCAGGACCTGGGAGCTCATGGGGAGAGAAGAGCCCACCAGAGCAGGTTTGCTGTCAGGACTTGTGATCCCGTGAGGGACACAAAGCAGGACTGGAACTTTGGATTTCAGATGAGCCAACATTGGCCTCTTCAAAGATCTACTTGGATGGATCTCATGGGATATGATTCTAGAAGATAGAAGTGCCAATGAGAGCTGGTCAATCTTCAAGCATCACTTCCTCCAAGCCCAGGATCAGTGTGTCCCAATGCGCAAGAAAGGAGGAAAAAGAGGTAGGAGGTCTCCATGGATGAACAAAGATCTGCTGGGACAACTCAGGCAGAAAGCAGCCATCTATGAGAGGTGGAAACAGGGGCTGCCTTCTTGGGAAGAGTATAGGAACATTGTCAGAGTATGCAGAGATGCAATAAGGAAGGCTAGAGCCCTTCTAGAATTAAATTTATCCAGGGAAGTAAAGGACAGCAATAAGGCATTTTTCAAGTACATCAGCAGTAGAAGGATGATGAGGGGGAATGTGATTCTGCTGCTAAACACTGAGGGTGCCCTGGTGTCTGAGGATGCAGAGAAGGCCGAAGTACTGAATGCTGCCTTTGCTTCAGACTTTACGGCCAAGGCCAGCTCTCGGAAAGCCCAGTCCGGCAAGGATAGTAGGACAGTCTGGACAGTAGAGGACTTGCCCTGGGTGGAAAAGGAAGAGGTTAAAGACATGTTGGCCATGTTTAAGGCTCATAAGTCAATGGGTCCTGATGGGATGCATCCTAGAGTGCTGAGAGAGCTGGCTGATGTGATTGCTAAGCCTCTCTCTATCGTTTTTGAACAGTCATGGAGGACAGGTGAGGTGCCTGAGGACTGGAGAAAGTCTTCAAAAAGGTCAGGGAGGACGATCCAGGAAACTACTGACCAGTCAGCCTCATCTCCATCCCTGGAAATGTGATGGAACAACTCATCCTGAGTGTCGACACTAAAGGTATGAAGGATAAGATAGTTATCAGGGGGAGTCAACATGGCTTCACCAAGGGGAAATCCTGCTTTACCAACCTGATATCCTTCTATGAGTGCATAACCGGCTGGCTAGATGAGGGAAGAGCAGTGGATGTCATCTACCTTGACTTCAGCAAGGCTTTTGACACTGTCTCCCACAATATCCTCATCAGAAAGCTCAGGCAGTGTGGCTTGGATGAGTGGACAGTGAGGTGGATCGAGAGCTGGCTGAATTACAGAGCCCAGAGGGTGGTGATCAATGGCATAGAATTGAGTTGGAGGCCTGTGGCCAGTGGAGTTCCACAGGGATCGGTTCTGGGGCCAGTCTTGTTCAATATCTTCATCAACGACCTGGATGAGGGGACAGAGTGTACCCTCAGCAAGTTCCCTGATGACACCAAACTGGGAGGACTGGCTGATTCCCCAGAAGGCTGTGCTGCCATTCAGCGGGATCTCAACTGGTTTGAGAGTTGGGCAGAGAGGAACCTCATGAGGTTCAACAAGGACAAGTGCAGAGTCCTGCATCTGGGAAGGAACAACCCCATGCACCAGTACAGGCTGGGGGTCGAACTTTTGAAGAGCAGTTCTACAGAGAGAGACCTGGAAGTCCTGATTGATAATAAGCTAAATATGAGCCAGCAATGTGCCCTCGTGGCCAAGAAGGCCAATGGCATCCTGGGATGCATCAAGAAGAGTGTGGCCAGCAGGTCAAGGGAGGTTGTTCTCCTCCTCTACTCTGCCCTGGTGAGGCCTCATCTGGAGTCCTGTGTCCAGTTCTGGGCTCTTCAGCTCAAGAGGGACAGGGAAGGGCTGGAGAGAGTCCAGCGCAGGGCCACCAAGGTGATCAGGGGACTGGAACATCTTTCATATGAGGAAGAGCTGAGAGAATTGGGGCTGTTTAGTCTGGAGAAAAGGAGACTGAGGGTAGATCTTATTAACATTTACAAATATCTAAAGGGTGGGTGTCAGGAGGTTAGGACATCCCTTTTTTCTATAGCAGCTAGCAACAGGACAAGGGGTAATGGGATGAAGCTGGAACACAAAAAGTTCCACTTAAATATAAGAAAAAACTATTTCACTGTGAGGGTGAGGGAGCAGTGGCACAGGCTGCCCAGAGGGGTTGTGGAGTCTCCTTCCTTGGAGGTCTTCAAGACCTGCCTGGATATGTTCCTATGTGACCTAATCTAGGTGGACCTGCTTCTGCAGGGGACTTGGACTAGATAATCTCTAAGGTCCCTTCAAACTCCTACCATTCTATGATTCTCTATGATTCTATGACAGGCTGGAGCAGTCAGTACTTGAAAGACTGTTCAACCAGTGGATGACCCATGCTGGGGCAGGATGTGAGGACCTGGCCCCATGGGAGGCCCTATCCTGGAGCAATTTGTGAGGATCCGCAGCCCATGGGAAGGACCCTCATTGGAGAAGTTCATGAAAGACTGTCTCCTGTGGGAAGGACCCTGCAGTGTAGCAGTGGAAAGTGTGAGGAGGTCTCTCCCTGAGAGGAAGAAGCAGCAAGGTCCATCTGTAATGAACTGACTGCAACCTCCATCCCCTATCCCCTGCACCACTCAAAGGGAGGGAAGGAGAGTCCCAGGAAGAGGGAGGGGTGGTGGGAGGTGTTTTTAGATTTGGTTTTATTTCTCATCTCCCTGTCCTGGTGGCTCATTTAATAAATAAAGCCCTTTTCTCCCCATGTTGGGTCTATTTTGTCTGCGACACTGATCGCAAAGTGATCTCCCTGTCCTTATTTCGACTCACAACCTTCTCATTATATTTCTCTCTCCCTTGTCCAGTTTAGGATGGGGAGTGATATTTTGACTTGGTGGGCACCTGGCACCCAGCCAGAACTAAACCATCGCAATTGTCCAATTCCAAATCCCTTGCCATCACAGGAATATCTTCCACTAGACCGGAGTGCTGAAAGCACCATCCAGTCTGGCCTTGAACACTTCCAGGGATGAGATATCCACAATATCTCTGGGCAACATGTTCCAGTGCCTCACCACCTTCACAAGTAAAGAATTTCTTAATATCTAATCTAAGTCTATCCTCTTTCAGCTTACAGCCATTAGGCCTATTTCCCTGGCTACGGTAAGAAATCACAGGCAGTGATTTTTTGCTTATATCTCCAGCCCTCATTTTGGTAGTACCTTTCCATAGAGATCTTTCACAGATAGTTTCTCAAGGCCAAACTGTCAGTGTTTCTGTTATTGCAGCCCTGCCACAGCACAAGACAGCCCAAGTTGGAGCTGTCATAATTACAGACTGTGCCTTCTCCAGAATCATCTGTTTGTACTCCATTCACAATGGTGGCTCAGTAAAGGAAGCAGTGATATGAATGATAAAGAAGTAGTGATTATTTTTTAAACATTATAGTTTATTCCCTAAATCAGCACAAAGGGGAATTTCATGACCAAGAGCTGGTGAAGGGAAGACTTTTAGAGATTCCAACTAGATGGGCTCATGCTACTGAAGAACTGGGCTCTGGTTTTCTCCTTCCCCTTTCTTGTGTTCCTGCCTTTTTCTTGCCCTCACACAAAATTTTCATTAAACAAAAGCTATCGAAACTCGTTGTACTTACACTTCACAAATACATTCTGAGTAGAGACACATCTCTCTAGTCTGAAAGTGGACTGCTAGTTACCTATAAGGAGCACAACTGTTTCTTATCAACTGTTTAACATTCAAGATGGTGGTTGTATATTCCTTCTTCAGAGGAATCTGACACAGCCTAAAGTACAAACGTTAGCATTTGTTGATAATACTTTGGGTTTTTTCTGGGAATTGAGGAACAATTGAAAAGAGCTTTTAATTTTTTGTTCCCCTAAATGAACAAATCAACCTTATGATTATTCATAGAGTCACGGTGTTCATTTCTTGCAAGTATTCTGATTATCATCTAATATTTGTAAAAATGTTTTCAGTTCTGAAATTACTGTTCAGTTGTGTAGGAATGAATATCAGAACTGTATTTTTTATTCTTATTCACTATTTTTCGTATATCATCTTCCTATTTAAAAATGTCTTCCAATCAAAGAGCAGAAGAAAATCATATTAACTGAGGTGAAAAATGTCAGCCCTTCTACTGACTGGAAAAAAACATACATCCAGTTGCCTCTAAATGGAAGCTCAATGAAGATACTCCTAATAATTTCAATGGAATTTGGTATCATGGAGTAGCAATAATGAGGCTGCTTCAAGAGAGAAGACAAACTAGTGGATGATGACCCCAGCACAGGCAGAGGCAATTGCCCTTACCAATGAGATGCAGACAATTTTCTTCAAGAGAATAATAGAGGTAAGAGGTAAAATAAAGCCTTTGAGCCAATTTTTCCCTCTAGATGTCAGTAGACTAGAGGTTTTACCCTAACTGATTTTTAATGTCTTAAGTAGTTCTGCCAAGGTCACAGAATCACAGAATCTTAAGGGTTGGAAGGACCCTTGAAAGATAATCTGGTCCTATCTCCCTGCCAGAGCAGGACCACCTAGAGTAGGTCACACAGGAATTCATCCAAGTGGGTTTTGAATGTCCCCAGAGAAGGAGACTCCACAACCCATCTGGGCAGCCTGATGCAGTCCCTTCGAATTATCCACATTTGGACTTCTTCATTCCAGTACTCATTCCAATATGTTCCTCAAGTTATTTACTGTCATTTTGGCTACCCAATAAAACAGTAAAAGCTCTGTCCACCCACTGGCAGCTGAAATACACATATTCAACTCTAGGAACTCTTCATTTAATGCTTCTAGAGTCTTTTTTGTATTCCAAGTCCCATATGCCTATTTGCACTTCACCATCTCGTTTGCTCTCTTCTATCACTCCTACGTATCTTACTCTATAACCATAAGGTCTCTGATGCTGTCACTCTGATAGCTCTTGTTCTTTCACTCCAAAGTATCTTGTTTTCTCACCCCTAAATATCTCTTGGAATTGCAAGTTTCTCTAAGTTTCACACACTTCTTAAGTCTGTTGTTTTCTGTTGTCTGTTGTGGTCTGTTATTGCAAGTGTGAAACAACTATAAAATTATGTATTTTGTTTGAAAGATAAAGTAATTTTGTTACTTCCTTGCCCACGTTTCTAACCTCTGTATGATCCTTTGTATCATTTCTTGTTTCTTGCAGTATCTCTCAACCAGCTTAGTATACAATAATATTGTTAACATGCTGGCTGCTACTTCATCTCGATATCACTAATTACACTGTTAAAAGACTGAAGCTACTTTAAGAGTACCACTGCCCTCCACAGGAGAGAATGACAGATATGCTCAAGTGTGTCCAAAATGTGTAAGAGTTATGGAGAGTTTTCTTCATCTTATCTGGCAGAAAACATTGATTGCCAGTGCAATGGTCTGAAAGGATGGAAACACGACAATGGTATGTTCCATATGTTGGTGAGATAACCTAGGGAATGAAGATTCTCGGAAAACATGCATGTGCATCCTCAACAGCTACTGCCAACTAGCTCTTGATTTTTTTGCTTCTGGGTAAAACACCAAGAATAGTCCTTAACTTTGCCACTTGATCTACAGTAGACAGAAAAATTAATCCATTGTCCTTTTCTCATGGAAGTCTGCACCATACAATTCCTTACCACGAGTTGCGTCTCTGTCTCTGTTTATCCATATGTCCCAGAGCAAATGTTCCTTGTTCTTATGAAATGCTTTCTTTTTGGAAGCTCCTCACGTGCCTTACTGTCTAGTCAGAAACACTTAAGTCTCAAAGCTGATGAAATCATTTAGTGGATGTTTTCTTCTGTAAATCCAATGCAGTAATTATTGTACACTGAGAGACCTACACCTTCTTCTTCTCAGCTTTATCTTTACTGCAGAGACTATGAAGTGTTTCAATCTTCTAGAAAACTCACTTTCATGGGGTCAGTAGCTGTTACTGAATCTGATCAAAAAGAAGCAAGAAGAAAGCCCTTCGTGCTTTCCCAGTGCCACTTAGTCCACTGAACTGCATCGTTAGTTTGCTGTTATATGGTCCGAGTACACCACTACTCCAAGTCAATTATACTGGGATATGGCAAATGCTGAATGAATCAACTTGAAAATAGGAAGTATTTCTCACAAGGTAACATTTCTTTGGATGCCTGAATTACTTTTCTCTTTATCTAAAAGTTACTCATTAACTGCATTACAAAAGATCAGTTCCCAACACAGAGAATTAGGACTGGCCATATCACACTCATCCACATTAACAGATGTGCTCATCTATAAAGTCAGTCCTTTACCTTTGCAAATAGTGAAATATTCTGAGATTAGACTATCACACAGGGAAAATGAGTAATATTCACTCTGACACTTTTGGTTTACCCCGAGTGACTCCGCCAACATCAGCAATGAGTTGTCTCTTTTTTTCTGGTCCCCTATAAATAAACAGCAGAATGTCCAGTTTTATATCTCCTTATTTATAAATAACAATGTGAAGCATTATCTCAGAATGGAATTTTGATAGGAAGTTACATAACCTTTACAAGAGGAATTTATAATGGGAAATATATAGAAATTATACCCTTGGTATTGTAATTAAGCTTTTCAAACATCTGATAATTTGGCGTTATTTTTTTTGTTGTTTCTTTGATGAACTGATAAATGTCATTTGAATATTTACATGAGCACTCAAAAGGAAATAGCATGCACACCTATTCCTCCTCTACTGTATGTAAATTCTAAATAGGACCTTAGAAGAATTATGAAATAAAAATGAATGCTTCTAAAGGTACTTGTGGAGTCTGGGGAATAAATGATAGAATTTTCTTATATATCTCATAAATGCAGATAACAGATACATTTAATGCAAGAAGGAAATAGAATTTTAATAGAATTTTTAACTAAAGATCTTGAAACAAAACTAGACATACATTTTAATTGAATTTCTGGCTCAAATTACAGCAAACCATTATAAATCATTAGGAATCAGTTTTAAAACTGCTTTCACTTTTACCCGTATTACAAACACAGAGGTAAGCTTTTACAGCTACAGATAAGTGTTAATAAATTACCCGAATTTCAAAATTAATGGCTGCCCGGCTGCTTTGGGGAGATATCATTGTGTTTCATGAATATTTTGATTTTGTGATTAGATCAAAATGCACTGAATTCCTAAACAGTCATAACTAAGGTCTGCTGATCATAAACTGTTCTTTTTTAATAAATTATATTCCTCACAAATCTGCTGATATGGAATAATTAGAAATTGGTTGCCTGCATTTACTGTAATATTTGCATGACTTTAGATCTCCACCTACTGATCTAGTGGCTGGCAGGAAATGTACATTTTGTACATTTCTAAATATACCTTGCCTGCAGAGATAATGGTTTATATTGTGATGTTAAGAAGGTTTTTATTTGCAAAAAACAAAGAGGTGTCACTTGCCAGTTCTGGAAGACATTGATTAGGCTGTTTATGTCATTCCTATTCAGAACTTATTATTTACAGCTTTCCTGTTTCCTTTCCTTTGTAGGAGATAATGATCTGTCTCTTGTAAACTGCTTAAAGTGTGCCTATTTTCTCTTTTTTTTAGGGAGTCTTGAAATACATTTTATAGAAGGAAAGCGTATTGAAATGGAATGTAAATGGTGTAAAATACAGTATATTAATCGAAAACAATATCTGCTAGTATAATCTTTAAATTAAGTAAGTGGTATACAAATACTTATAGTTAGGGAAAATGAAAATTGCAAATCCATTTTTCATTGTGGAAGGAACATGTATCTGAATGTGATCCCATAAGACATATAATATATACTCTATAATTAAATGTACATTTGGGGAACTATTCATTGTAACAGTACTGTACATATGCATATCTGTTTTTTACTACAGATCACTGAGGGAAGGGAGTGTGCACTGCTATCTGGTATTCAGCTCTCAGAATGGCCTAAGCACACAGTGTTCCTGTAGATTCTTTTTAGCCAGGTGATTAGGGAACATTTCAAATATAGAAAGTTGTCTTCACTTTACTGGCAAGGCAGTAGAGATTCAACACATTTGTTCATGCTTAGTGTACACTCAGCATCAAAAAGGCAGGCTACAGTCTACTATATGACATACTTAGATGATAGAAGGATAGTATTTGGGATAGTCACATTCTGAAATGAAAAATAATTATCCATTTCAAAAATTGTTACCATTGCCATGACTCTGTGATTTGAATGATAGATCAAGGAGAAAATACTGATGACAGGCAAAATCTTCAGCCAGTTCACAATATTTCTAATTCATTGTAATGATACTATTTCTTTTTCCAGAAAAGTTGACACTGCTGCCTATACTCTCTGCATTGTTACTATAGTTGTTACTGCAGCCCAGTGAACAGCTTCTTACTCGTACTGTAAACCAGAAGACATGGAAAGTGATCAAGATGAAGCTTTTAATTGCTCACAATCATGCTTTTTGACATTTCGGCCAAGTTTTTGTGCTGTTTATTTTGTGGATTTTTATCCTATTCTCCCTGGCAGTGTAACCCACTTATGTTAAAACTTAATACTGAGTTTAATTAGCAAAGTATTATATACTAATTTCAACTCTCCCTCAAATTAAATGTATTTTTCTTTTCAAGATAAATAAAATCAGTACTGTAGAACAACTACAGTGCCTACACTTGTTGAGCCACATGTATTGATTAATGCTTCATCATTAGCATAATGCCACAGAAACATTAATCTGTATACCAAGTGATGCTTCTACTCTGAAAAATGTCATAATTTGGCCAAGCACAGATTAAAATTGTGTAGATAAAAAAGAGAATCATGTGCATTACATCCTTTCCACTGGTCATACTAGAAACCAGATTCCCTTGCAAGGTCCCAGCCTGACTGGCTGGCTGCATGATTCAGTGCCCAATGGTATGTTGGCCCTGCTTCAGCACTTTGTTTCTAGTCCATAAGGAACTTCTGATCAGAAGCAAACCCAAACAGCAGGACATGTCATACAGAGAGGCTTTCTCTGTCTGCATAGGTAGGGCACGTTGCCTAGACAAGGGGTACGTGACCCATTGCCATTAGAGACACAACAAAATAACAAAAATAATAGTCTCTCCTAGCATCAAATCTTAGGTACTTAGATTTTAACAAAGTTTTCTTCAGAAAATGTTTCTGGTGGGAAATTAACTTAGGCAGCGTGAAGTTTCCCCTAGAGAAGACACTCTGTCTTCATTAGCTATATTGGACACTGAAAAAAAACCAGCCTTCTGAGTTAGGCATGCAAATTAGACATATGAAGTTGGGCAAGAAGAATACTAGTGAAAAGGAAAACTAATTGTACAAATAACTAATAACTGCACAAATACAGCACACAATGCATATCATTAATAATTGATTTGAGCTTCCCTCCAGCCCCCCCAACTAATCTGGGAATAAATTTGGAAAATAAGACTTAAACAAGAATATAAATAACCAAATAAATAACCAAATTGATGTGTCCTCCAGAACTCTGACATGCAAGGAAAATTTGGTGTTCTGTGCAATGGAGACCTACAGATAGAAAAAGCACATGGCCTAGAGTCAGAAAAAAATGTTTTACTTTGAAAGCTATGTTTGACCAAGATATCCTTAAAAAGTACTATGTAGGACATGAGAGCTGCTATGGTTACACCAGTGAAGATTGTCTTACTTGAACCTAAAGATTTCTGTGAGAATCCTAATTCTCCCCTTAGCGGATATTGCTAACTCCCATTGATGTTAGTTCTTCACGGGACAAAGTTTGGGCCAGAGCATTGTTAACTGGTATAATTCTTATGAAAAGAGAATATACGTTTCTTCTTGCAAAGAAATAACAAGGGATAATCTGAAGTGCTCTAAGCCACCATCAGGAGAAAGAATTATTATCTTTTCTTTTCACAAAAAAAGAAGAACCTACATTTAAGCTGGTATTGACAGATCTCTGCAGACCAGAAGAGAAACAATCCCACAGCCTAAGCAACGCAAAGAGATCAGTCGCCGACATGCATTCAGAGACCAGCTGTTGGTGAAAGAGAACAGAGAGGCTGAGAGCCAGAGGAACAGATGTGTCTGATGAGACGTGTGCAGGGCATATTCCTGGGACCCAGTAAGTAGGCCTAGCTATTTAGCAGATTTTGTAAAGTACCCTTTGTGTGGAAAATAAATAGACTAAAATATGATCCTGAAATCTTCAGGATCATACATGGTATAAGAAACTTGGGGAGCATCAGTGTTCTGCTGCTGAATTATTTGTACCTGTGCATGTTTGCATTAGTGATAGTGACTTCAAAGTGCTGCTGTGACAGTCATTCTGCATAATGCCAAATAGCTGAGCATGTTTTAACAAGGGGGCAGGATTACATTTTCAATAGTTCTGGTGCTATTTGCATTGTGCAAATGCTTAATTGTATGCTAAATTGACTGTAGACATGATCTATTAAAGCTTGGTTTTTCAAGGGTACCTCAGGGAGTTAGCATCCACGTCCCCATGACACGCAGTGTGATTTGGGCAGGGAACTCCCTCAGGCTCATGTGAATATCCCAGCCTCATTGTGCGTTTCTGGGCAAACAAGCAGCAATCATTGTCCTGACTAGAGTGGACTAATTAGTTAATATTTATATTGTGTTCTGCAGACTGTAAAGCAGAAGTGCTAACTGCTGTTATTATTATTATTGAATTACAAGAAAATGAAGCTGGGGAAACCTCTCCTGTACCCCTCAAGGGACAGCTATATGTCACAATCCTGTTTGTATGGGTTTCATTAAAATAACCAGCCCCAGGAATACCTTGGGCAACATTTGAGCATAACTTGTCCACATATGATCATGGTCCCTGCTCGTGAGATATGAAGAATCACACATGTGTGTCGTGAAAAGTCAGCATCATCTCCTTACTCCCAAGGCAACAAAGGCCAAATACTTTTGCCTGTGTCACAGTGAAATGTGCTGTCAAACACAAAAGAGCCTCAATCTCTAGTGTTGCCTAGAAGTATCTAAACTTCACAACTAGTTCAGTATTTAGTCAAAATCAGTCCTCAGTCTTTGTTACACAGACTTTATTTCTTTGGGATTTTGCTTATAACTTCCCTTAGTCCTCTCTCGGGAAGTAGACTGATCTTCTTGATGTCTTCCATTCCTACCTTGTCATCTAGAATCTTCTTCTCTCGTGGGTCTGACCTCCATCTCTGCTGAGCTGCGTTCCCTGAACATGGTCCTCATGACAAATTACCTAGTCTGCAGGTTGGGAGAATTGTTTTCTCCTTTTGGGTCTACTTGGCAAGGATCACGGGAAGGAGCAGTTAGGGTTAAATGAATAGGAGGTTCATGTTAGAAGGAGACATGGAAATATTGAGTACATCGTTATTGCAGTCCCCTGCAGATGAAGACAAAAGAGGTCAATTGCCAGAGTGATTGAAACACGGGGCTAGTAACATTTGGCATGTCAGAAATCCTTCTTCATTTGCCTCTTTTCTATCAGGACAGAGGACAACTGTTTTCAGAAATGAACAACATCTTTGGGACAGGCTAAAAAAAGCCAACCACTACTTAAGATTTAAGTGGTATTAAAACTTTCCAGATCTCACTGGAACCAATTTAGTGCCTGATGTGTGTGGCAACATCCCTATCATTATCAAGTTGAAAGAGCATGTCTTCTGCTTAAATCCATCCTTGTGCCTCATTTTGTGCTGATTAATGCACATATTATTACGATGACATAGCAAAGCACGATCATTCTGCAGAGTAAAAGAAGATCAATTTGGGAAATGAAATCTTAGCCTGTACATACTTGGAAGCTTTGTAACAAATCAAGCATTCCATTAAGTGAAAAAAACACAATGTTGTATATGCTTGTATTTTTAGAGTAGCCACTGGCAACGGCTAAAGAAGGGTAACTTATGGTTTTGCTGAAAAAGTCAGATCTGCAAAATATTGATGTATTATCTAGATTCTGCCTTACCAGAATGACAACTGGATATGATAAAAGCAGAGTCTGTTGAATAAGGGGACCATTACCTATGAATATTTATTCATACACGTATGTCTGATAAATTTCTTCAAACTGCAGTTAGAATCATGACTGGCATATGGAAAAGAGCTCACAGTTCTGAAGTAGGCTGAAGTTATGTAGAGAAAATCAAGAGGAAAGGGGATATCTTTAAATATGTTCAACTCAGGAGAACAAATAAACCCAAGAGAAGAACCCCATGGTGCAACAGTGTTCACCCTAGAGGCACCTGTCTTAAGCATAAGCTGGGATGTGTACCCACACAGCAAAGAAAGATGTTGTGAAAAGATAATGCTTTGGGACTCAAAAGCAAAATAGATGCTGTTGAATATCATCCCTCCTGATGCCAGGAGTAGCTCCCAGCTGGTAGATGGGCTCACTATATATTATTGTATAGTGTCATGCAGGTGTCCATTAAGATCCAGTGGATACTGAAGACGCAAGCATAATTCCACTAATTGTTGCTTTTGCTCCTGCCAGGCCCCATGGGATTGTTCAGCCTGATGTACATGAGCTGAAGCTTACTGTTCCTCTGTTGGGATTTTTTCTCTCTTTAATTTACTGCTAAGCCTGTTTTGAGGCAAGGTGCTTAAGCCAACATTTTCAAAACTAAGCACATCAATCAGATACTTGAACCCTTGTTAGGCACTTCAAAGAGTGGACAATTTCTCACCATGTAAGAGCTGTAACTATCACAACATTGATTTGGAGGTATTTGTGCTCTGTGGCTCTGAAAACTAGGCCATTTTATTCAGTGTCCTAAAGCCCAAATCAAATACTTAGCTTTAGGCAACTTCATCCTGAACCTTGGTCTTAAATTCTTTTTTAATTCTCTGCTAAGTAGAAGGATGCAAATAGTTACTGTGTACTTAAATCAGTATTGTTTAAAAGATTACTTAGGGCTTCTAAAATGTTATGCAACACATTAAAGCATATCTATTTTTATTCTGTACAGAGAGTAAAAATAAAAGATAATCACTTTTACCTAACTTTTTCTATCACTCACATCACAATATTGCTCAAGTTGTATATTAAGCTTATGCTATCCACATGGGTTAACTCTCTCTAGAGTAAGAATTGGAATTGTTGAGGGACGGTTGCTTTGGATTGTAATTGTTTTGTTTTTAATATACCAGGTTTTTGGGGTTTCTGTTAGAAAATTCAATGAAAAAGAAGTTTTTCGCTTGCTAAGAATAAAATTTGATTAAGTTTTACTTGTAGAGAGGAATATTGGCATTTAATGAACGAATGACAGGACGGACAAATTAAATAATACTAAATGTTTCATTTTTAGCTGTATTTAAACAAATTGTGACTAAATCTTTGTTTTCGTGGACCAGGGGGAGCATATGTAAAGATTTTTGCCATCTTCAAGGAGTTTTGAATTAGAGGTATGATGAGGATTTTGCATACAAGTTGGATTACAGAGTTTACTCTAAAAATTCTTGAATTTTGCCAGTAACTACTGAGTAGATCTTGATGGTAAGAAACTAAAATAATTTAAGATTTTGGAAGAATCTATATACATGGAATAATAAATTCTTAAATTCCTCCAAGCAGAAGTTAAATGGGTTCACTGGACAGGCTCACATGTAAATTCTGTTGTATGAGTAGATAATTTATTTTGTGGAACACTACACACCCACAGCTGTGGTAATCCAACTAGAACTACTTTTTGGAGTAACTACTTGCCAAAAAGGAGCACATCAAGTCTTCTTGTGACAATTATTTCCTCTGGTTCTGCATACTACCACCAATAAAAATTGGAAACTCACAGTATCTCATGGTTAGACTCTTCCAAAAACCTCACTTTTTGCTAGTGTGAAGTAATCAACAAGGGTGATGCAGCTTTCTCCCTAGTCATGAATAATCATTGTTATTCGTGCACATTAATTAACCTTATCAAAATATATACTTATTTAAAGAAAGCAGGAAAAAGTATGGATTTGAGGAAGTAATTCAAAGGAATATTGTCCTTTAGTCAAGTATTAATTTCCTCAA
The DNA here is from genome assembly GCF_028858725.1 of Colius striatus. Lineage (NCBI taxonomy): Eukaryota > Metazoa > Chordata > Aves > Coliiformes > Coliidae > Colius > Colius striatus. The sequence goes on along the minus strand of NC_084762.1, from coordinate 77,365,655 downwards.
TCTGTTTTCCAGTTGATTTGTGATCTAAAAAATATCTTTTAAACAAAGCTCAATTTTTTCTAATGGTTAAAAAAAAATTAACATCCCCAGGATATAATCATAACCTTTCAGTATGCATGGACTAATTGCTGGATGGTGTGAGGTCTTGGTAAAGCTGGGCATCTCTGACAGTTGGAAACACCTCTTTCACTTGAAAGTATCTCAAGGTCATGTGTTTTAGTCTGGGGATTTAGAAAGATATGAAAAAAGGAAGATCTACCATAAAACCACAGCACAGGTCTCTTCCAATTCCTATATAACAGCAATAAGATTGATTAGATTCAAAGCAATGCACATTCTAATGGAAATACAATTGAGTAATATTTATTGATTGGAATTAAGTATTCATTTTCAAAGTAAATTAAGTATTGAAATCTTTTCAGCATCCTTCAAAATCTATAAAGTTATTTTAATTTGATGAACAATCCATGCATTTCCAGGCTGTAATGTTAGAAAAAAATCATGATGGTAATGTTATCTGACCTGTCACATGGGGTAGGTGTACTGAAGTTAATAATCTTTACTAATAGGCAGGATTATAACAGAAAAATACTCGAATTCTAGAATTATTTTCTCCATGTTGAAACATTCTGCAAGACTCTTAATTTCAAGTAAAACCACAGAAGACAGTAAAAAGTAGTTTTTGTGTCTGACCATGGAAGCAAATAATCCTTGTGGAAATTTTCCATATTGGGACAATGATAGTGGTAGTAATTTCCTAATGATTTTTTTTTTAAATGGTGACCAAATTTTGTTTTATAGAAAATATAAAACATTGGATTTTGTCCCTAAACAAAAAATACCATTCTAATTCTGTACAAAATATGCTCTTTACCAAGTTCTAATTTTGGAAATCAACTTTAAGCACACATGTATCAGTAGCATTAGACCTATTTTTTATATATTACTTGGAAATCTCTTCTTTTGTAATTAGATTTCTCTTAAAATGTCACTCCATTAATGTTATGCAAAGTTGGACCATTGCTTAAACAAATAATTTGATTTAAAATATCAAGTAAGGCAATTCTCAGTCAGTTTTCAAACAGGATTTTTTGGTTAGGTTTTTTTTTATGTATTGATTTTCTCCAAGATCTGTTTTTCTTTCTTTGAATCCCTTCAAGTTGCCTTGATTTTCCTTCTTACCCAGTTCTGCAGTTTCTCTTGCTGCTGTAAGCTGACCACTCATTTTCCCTGTAACTTGTAAAATCTGTCCTCTTCCTTGAAAACAGCTCCAGTACAATACAAATAATCAATGCCCAGTAATGTTTTCTGACAGATTGAAGGTGATTAAGCTATAATGTAGTGGGTTATTTTTTTCCCCATGCTCAATATGAACTTCAGCTCTCTCTTGCTATTCAATCTCTGCTTTCCTTTACCACTCCTATCACAGCATCACCACTCTCCTGCACTCCAGATTTCCCACCTAGTGGTCACTTAGTAAGGAGATGGTTCTGTTAAAAGCTAGGTAAAGTGAAGAGAATAAATTTTGAATAGGCCAGAGTGACTCAAGATGGGACTGGGATGCTTTCTTTTTGAGCATTTAAAATTATTCCACTGTCATCATAAAATGTGTCTCTGCTACATTGAAAACTTTGGTAGGATGAAATGTCTTCAGAGCATGACATACTTAGAGTTTATCAAAGGAGTTACTGAGTATTTTACAAAAAATGATGATGACACTAGCCACTAGCTGTTTGCATTTGAAGTGACATATGCAGAATTCATCAAAAGGAAATCATGGTTCTGAGATGCCGATAAGTACAAGCAGACGATGGGGTGGACTGAGAAAACCACTGGCTTAGATTATGCCACAGTATGTCATATACCAGGTAGACACCATTATGCTGACCTCAAAAGTAGCCACCAAGTTATAAAGCAATAACTATTTCAAAGTAAATGATAGTCAAGTCATTCTCTGCTGTTGCAGCTACTCTGAACACCTAGCTTCCAGTCCTCTGCAATGGGAGCTTCAATGTGAAGTAACACCTGTCAAATGATCAGTCTTTAAAAACTCTGCTTCTGTAAAGATTTTCAGAAAAAAATGCCGTTTAAAATACATATCTTACAGGCAATAGAAAAACATTTTAATGAATGCTAACATGTTTGTCAACACAATGAAAATGGCATTTCCTACCAAGAAGTATAAGATCATTTAAATAAAATATCTGCCTTTGGACATTAGACTCTGCTGGTGATCCCAATATGATTTGTGCTTCATTCTCCTATTGGGAAACAGAGCATATATGGACATGTTTTATGAGAACTGATATAAAGAGAAATCTCTAACACATGACATCTGTACAGATTTCTCCTTTTTAAATCAGTGCATCTTAATAGACTTCCAGATTCATCCCTGAAAGTGTGCTCACTTGTTCTAAATGTCTCATGCTAAGAGGCAAATATCAGTATGAGAATTCATTATTTTAATACAACTAAAGTTTGACAGAGGTAAAAGAGCAGAATGCAAATGTCAACATTGCTGGAGGTACCAGCAAACTGATAAAGCCCATTTATTTATATGATTATGTTTTCCGTACAACAGTGTCACTTGAATATCTTCAGTCACTTTATATTTATTCTAGTTTTTTATAAAGTGACTTCCATCTAACACTAGAACCTGACAACCTAACTCATTAAATACTGAGTCTTCACTCACTAATATGTCATTTGGGCTAAATCCTGAAACTACTTAAAACTGTGAATAGAGACAGGTTTGCAAGGTGCTGAACTCTGCTGCAGAGTTTGAATACCTTTCACTCTGTAAGTGAACCTGGGCTACTGGTTTTGGTGGGGATCCTGAGACTGAGCAACCAAGCCCAGTTGACTGCTGCCACCAGTTTTTTCACCCATCTGTTCTTACAGACCTGCTTGTTCTTGTGGGGTCAGTCACCTTTATATTATATGACATCTGTCTCTGACTCCGTTTATAGGCAGTGGTCATGACTTTCCTAAATACTGTAGACAAAGCAAATGAAGCTTTTTCTCTCTTGAAAGTTTCTTTTCCCCGCACCCTACTGGCAGATCTTTTTATACCTCTCCCAGTTTGCATTTTATTTTTTTACATTTTCAAAGCCAGAATTTTGTACAGGGGAACAAAGGAGATGTTATTAGCACAATGTGTGATGGACCTAATACCTTTTCTCTCACACGAATTCTCTTCTGTGTATGTCTTCTTCATGGTTGCAGCATCCTGGCAGGCTGTAACCATGTCAGGATGATCTGGTATACGAGGCCCTTCACTGCTGTAGGCATTTCCAACTGGTGACCTCTCAGCTCTAAGGAAGGTTTTCTGGTCATCTATTTACTAATGAAGACCAAGTTGAAACTGATATATCATCATATGCCCGGTGGCATATGAACTGTAGGTAGCTATCAAGTAGCTATGCTTCAAAGAGCTTTGCTTTCATGTGTTATAAACTGCCCAATCTGTTCAATTTACTATGCATTTTAATTTATCTTTCTTAAAGAAAACATATTTAGAACAGATTCATTTTTTTACTTTACAAATATTATTTTTCTGTCCTATTAAGAATAGCGGGAAGACTATATGTACCCACAGCAACAATATCTACTAGTAATTGAATAGGCTATTACTGAGGCTAATGAAGGACTATTCACATTAATTTCAGTGATATATATTCAGTCTCTTAATTTATGACATTTGCAACGCTGAATGGCTACCGACTAAGAAATTCTAGCTATGTGAGATACAGCACTGAAAAAAATCTGAGGGAACACATTTTTAAACGCAAGGTCTGAGTGCTGATTGACATGCTTTGTACGATAGTAAAATCTGGCAGGTGCATTAACTTGCATTCCTCTGATCTGTACACATCCACACTTGTCTTCTTAGGGTACTTGGTAATAAGCTTCTTTAAAGATCCCTGAGTAAGCACTGAAGATAATATCTGGAGTATGTAGCACTCAGTCCTTTTAGAATGGCTTTTTCCTGCTCCTTTCGTTTTCTTAAGAAAATGTCAGTTTAATCATATCTTAATGCTTTGATAATGCGTTTCTTTACATAGCTGTAGAACACTCACTTCAGTGTTTTAAAAGAACTAATGTAGATGTAAAAATGCCAGTTAAATGAGATTTCCTCCACCAGGCTAACAAAACTGAAGTGCAAAGCTTCAAAACTTGCAAGACATTTGCACAGCAACACAAACGTGCCATAACAGAGGCCATTCTGTGTTTACCATTGCTGAAGAAACTCATGTTCCTATTTGGCAACTTCAGAGAATCTATATGCAAGCTCATCTACTGTAATTGGTGCAGCTAGCTTTTTCATAAAAGTTTACTTCTGATTTCTACTTAGCAGTCCACAAGCATCAGCAACCCAGGAACCCCAATGGCAAGTCTTTGGGACTAAATATTTGTTGTCAGAACTGATCAAACTCAGAACACTACATCCTTCTATTCCGGAATAAAGTATTGTACCATATTTCTACTCTCATTCAGTACCAATAAGTATGTTAAGAACCAAAAATATATTATCTTAGAAAACACAATGAAGATCCAGTACAGGTTGTCTTAAAAGAGTGAGCATAACATAGACTGGGTTGAGGGAGGAGCCCTCTGAGTCTCCAAGTCCTGCTTGCTTCACAGGCTTCCAACAGATACATCTTAAACTGCTTATATATCTTAGCAAAAGTAGCCATCATTTTAAATTTCAATGAATCTCGGCTACAATATATGCTCAAATACATACCCCAAACTTTCTTATTCACTTACAATATAAAATTAAATATTATAACATGTGTTACAATAGCATACTTAGAAAGCTATGGAATATTCATTTATACATCCATAGCAAAACAATCAAGAGGAAAAATAAAAACAACCTTTTTTTCCTGTTCTCCAGTCCAGGGAGGATTTATGCTGTTTGACATTTAACTTATGGAATCTGCATACTTAGGAGATGCTACAATATTCCTTCTTCTCCATCACATTTGACAACTGCTAGAAGTATACTTTTATTATTAATTTGTAGACTCAGCTCCTCTAATACATATAATTAAAAGGTTTTTTGAGTCTTGTACATTAGTTCAGAAGATTAAAAGATATCCTTTCCTCTAAGAAGAGCTTAATTTATGATGTACTGCTATATATATTGCATGAGATGAATTGATGACTTGCATGTCTTCAGCTGTAGTCACTTTCTAGAATCAGAAAATACATATAATTCCCTGTGTGTCTCATGAAAAGCAAATATATACTCTGAAATCCAAATGCAATTTGGCAGAATACAACACCAAGTAAGATGATCCCAATTTTAGTATTTTGCTTGCAATGTCAGACAAGGCTCTCCAATGTTTCAGTAGGTGTAGAACAAAACCAAAGAAATTTCTCATCCACACTCATATGAACTGAATGAAATTAATTCAATGGATAGATGAATATATGGCTCTGGAATATTTGTGGCTTTATAATTTTATTTCTAAAATACTCACTGCAAATTACTTTCAGATGGAAAAAAGTTTTGTGGATGTATCCTTATTTTATATCCTATGTCAGAAGCGGTATGATCAAAGCTGTAATTGTAATAGAAATAATGAAGCACAATGATTCAGAGTTTGTCTTTCATTGATGCCCTTATCTAAACTCTGTGGAAGTTGATCAGAATTTTTCCAATGATACAGTAGTATTTGGATGAAGCCCTTACATGGGCATGAATAAAAAAGAACGGGTATAAAATCTGTAAAGTTACAGAGTTGTGTAACAAGTGAAAATGTGAGAGAATCAAGCCCTTCCTAGCTGTTAAAGAATCATTGTTCTTTATTCAAGAGGCTTTAGAAAAATCTTGTATTATAGAAAAAACATATTTAATATGATTGTTTCGAAAGCATTTGTAAAGCAGTGATTGCAGGTTTGAGCTACTGAAGAGTCACTTTGGGAGAAACTATGAGCAGATTACTATTTGAGCAAATTTTATCTTTTCTTTTTGTTCCAAGAGGCTACTTTACTCTTGTTCTGATGAAATCTTACACTATTTTATTTTATGATATGTCAGCTTGATTCCAGCTCTGTTAACGTCTATTCTTTTGGACTCCTCCTTGTAATTATACAGGCAAGTCTGTTCTTATTTGCCCTCATTACCAAGACAGTGCAGGCTGAACCATCTTTACTATGCTTGGTTTACATTAGTGAGCGGCAAGGCCACCTAACATCAAGGAGAGCCATTACTTCTTGCTGAATACTACATGGATCACTGCAAAGACTATTTTGAGAAATAATAATTGGACTTCTTAAGTAATAAGACAAGATGCACATATCCTTTTGAAACTGACAAATGGTAACAGCATTTCAGAATTCAGAATACAAAATAAAATAACAGTGCCTTTGTCATACAGATATTCTCACAAAAAATTCTTTGTCTGGAGAAGACATGCTTTGTTGGCATTCCCAGAAATACAAATTCATTTGGATGCGAGAGAATAAAGCTCAGATGCTTTATGTAGAGTAGTAGAAGAAGGGAAAAAGAAAGAATTGCTACATTTGAGGGAGGCACAGAATTTGACAAAGAGAGAAATCTTTCTAACAGGTAACTTACAGGTGCTTTTTTTAAAGCATTTATCATCACCCTTCTCATCCCTTTAAAACTCAGTAGGACTGAGCCTGTAATTCTGTTCCACATGGACACAAATAAAAAGCGTAAGCCCAAAGATATTTAGATTTAACAGTTCTTGTTTTGGTCTGTGTCCAGATATTATGCTTGGGTCTCATCTAAATAGGATGAATTAAGACTGCAGATTTTAAGTGTGTCTCAATAAGTTTGTAGGACTTAAGATGCTTGGAATTAGATTAAAAACTTTGCATTTCTTTTCCCCAACTGATGATCAAGGGCTATATTTGGTAGGTAGATCTCTAACTACGGTCATTGCTTTAAAATAAAATGTACTGAAAATATCTAATAGAAAATACTTCATTTGGCTGTCTCACATAAAGATGATGTCAGGGTTTTGATAAAAAAAAAATCTCTTTTTCATCAAGTCTAATGAACGTTAAGTCCAACCTTTTGAACTTTATTTGTACCTTTGCAAGCTCTTTTTGTCCTCCACTGAGCCAGATATTGTATATAATTCTGAATCAGCAAATGACACATCAGATGAAGGATGTGACCTCTTTACCATAATGCACATGTAACATTAATTTTCTCCTATTGCATATTACATTGGCCTTACAACGAACAGTAAGTTTTCAGGGCATGGACCACAGCATTGGGATAACATGTTCTTCCAATGAAAATCCAGTCCTGACTGGATTTATCACTACAGATATCAAGTAATCTTAAAAACTCAGTAAACTATTACAGATGCTAGTCTATATGGTTAGCCAAGATTACCCCCAACTGTTCTAGCTTTCACTTTTTCATGCTGTCTGAAGCTATCATTATATAAAACTACCAAAAAGGAATAAAAATGCCACATAAATCAATGAACTCAGTTTTTCGCTGTTTCAATTAGAGGTTCTAGATACTCTAAGGAATATTTCTTAAGTAATTTACGAGTCAGAAGTATGTTTCCCATTGTGAAAATTAGGGGAAAACACCTGCTATTGCTAGTTTCTCCTTAAGAAAAGGCAGACTGCCAGAAGCATGCAAGCATGCATTTGTTGGGTTCTTACTCAATAAATCCTGTCCTGATATTAATTTTCTTGCCAACCATTGTCTGATTGCTAAACCTCCCATTTCTGGGCAAGATTATTGAAGAGATGATAGATAGAAAATAGTATCTAGCAGCATCTGCTCTTAATTTTTAGACACCAATCAGTCAGGCTTCAGACCTTGACATGGCATCTGAAGGGCATCAGTTTCAGTGACTGAAAATCTCCCTAGGGCAAGGTTCAGCGTCCTTACTAATAACTCCAGGTATTAGTGACCTTCCATCTTCAATTCCAGAGACTGCCAGGTGCTGTTTATTTTACTATGTAACCTGAAAAGGCTAAAACAATTAGTTTATCCTTTCTTATGCTGGAGAGGATCCTGATGCTTTATGATAATTCACTTTTTCTCTGTGGGACTTTGCTGGGGCTACCTCTGAAGTACAGCCCTGACAGTCTTAATCCTTCTTTTCTGTATTGAGAGGAAGACCAACTAGGAAGCAGAAATGTCATTTGGGCAAAACTGGTCAAATTTGCAAATGCAGATCTGATGATATTCCATTGGCCTCCAATTTTCCAGATCCCAGCCCTGAACTGAATTCTTCCAGGTAAAGGTCTTGCTAGTATAGAGGAAATGCTGAGAAAGGAAAGCCTGGTAGTGAACGAGTAGAACCACTGCATTGAGGAAGAGAACCTTATTGCACATTTATTAGGTGATGTGTAGATAAGTAGTGATACTAAATTCATTCTGCTTCAGGTTTCTTAAATAAAAAGCATTTGTAAATGTGTTTCTGTTCTGCAGTTATGACAGAGGCAGATGTCACCATTCTCAGACATGCTTCCCTTTTGCCTGGGCTACATATACCACAACATGACCTGTCATGAAATGGTAGTGATATTCACACACAAAACTCAACAGTCAAAGCCCACCTCATTGGGTGGACCAAGAGTGGAACAAACCAAAGAAAAGTTGGCTTGGGCAGTTCAGAGAGCTTTTTTTCTCATAGTCTTATTTGCAAATCATATTTCAAAAATCCAGGATGCAACGCAGTACATACATGAGCAAAGGGTTTTGTGCAGGTGTTGACAGTGGTATCTAACTCATTCTAATTTTGAGATTTCCTTCCTCCCTGCCCAGGGGAAAGCAAAACTATCTGTGCCTTGTCCTGGGAATTGTGGCTTGTTTACTCAGAGGCAGCAGTGATAGATGTCTTGAGTTGAGAAAAGGAAAAAAAAAAACAACCACAGAGAAAAGGTTAAAATAAGGATTAATATCAACCAATGAGATCAAAGTAAGAAGCACTGTGAACCTTGAAACTCAGAATGACCTTCCATTTCCTTCTCCCTTTCCCCAGCAAGTGTCCTGTGTGATGAACATTCCCTGGTTCCAGGTAGCTGTGATGTAATGTGGCTGTTAAGGCATGTTGTACAATAAGAAAGGAGCAAGGTAGTAAGTGAATATATAAGGAATATAGTCCATATACAGTTATAGATATTGAAATTTTATCTGAATGACATAAACTCTATTTTAGTGAATTGGAATCATAGTTTCCTCTGTTACTGCTTTGTATTATATCCCAAAATGATGAGGAATTTACTTGTAAGAGAAATCTAAGAATCCGAAGAGAATAGCAGAAAATCAGACTAAATGCCACATGGGCACACAACCTGCAAATTCATGTAAGGTATTTGTACCTGTAATTCCATTTCAGCAAAATCTTAAATTCATCTCCATAAAAATAAGGTAAAAATTAACCAAAATTTTGTTTTGTGGATACATTTTCCTAGCATTAAATTGTTCCAAAATCATTGGAAATACATGTCAGTAAAAATAACTAAGGGAGGCTAGCATAACTGCCTGGAAATATTAATAGTATATATTTTTCCAGCATAACGAGGGGTTCTTAAAAATAAGAGATTGTATATCAGATTTATATACTTCACATAAAAAGCTAAACATAACCAGAATATCATTAAAAATACTGAGCAGTGATGTATATTATACTTCACAATGCTCTCTGAAGGAAAGCGTAGGAAGCTTCATCAATTCAATGTGTTAAGGCTGGTTTAAGGAAAGCACAAACACACTTCGGAAAGACAAAATGTGAACGACTAAACATTTCTATCAATAGATCTCGTCTATCTCTCATTCTTTTTGTTTTATTAGCATGAGAAATATAAAGATGCAGAATTATGTTTATGCACCATCATTGCATAGTGTTACTTTCCATAGATAGGATTTATCTATAGACAAGATTTTAAAAATCCTGGTGCTACACCGGAGAAAACGGAAGCTCTTAGAAACCAAGGTGAAATGTGAACAGTACGCACCCAATTTCCAGTCTGGTTATTCAGTTCCATACGGTTGTGAGAAACTGAATAAGGACTTGTCTATTCAAAGTCCTTGATTACTGCAAACAACTGCAGGGTCACAGCTCCATTTAGCTGTTTCTCTTGAAAAAATAGTTGAGGTTTTTTTGAACTGCTATTATTAACCTATATTTTTTTTTCCTCTTCTCCAACAATTACTCAGCCAGAATTCATATTGTGGAGAATGTATAACAAATAACTCCATAGTGTGAAAAACTACAGTTTTGACTCAATACTCAATAGTAGCCTTTTTGTCCTAAATAAAATTTTGTATGTATGATTGTCAGATACAGGTTTCTTTTAAAAACAAGCTACTGATGAAATAAACTATTTTCTAAGACAATTCAATGTAAAATGTTTTTCCTCTATTGACACAGCTGTTGTTATTTGGCAAAAAAACAATGATAATGGTTAAATTGCATTAGGAATATGTATCTTCATTAAAAAATCCGGTATTTAATAATATTTTGTACCCAGCAATCACATGTCACTTCACTCCCTAACAAAATGGGTGACATCCTCTGCCCTGCCTCATACAGCTCAGTATCAAGCTTCAAGACTTAATTAGTTGAGTCAGATGACTGTTTTAAAATTCCCTGAGAAAATATGTAGAAATAGAAATCATCCTTATTTTTTGCAGGTCTCTTCAATTGCCCTGAATATACACAGAACATTTACTTGGTTAATCTTCTTTTTATAATTTTATAATTCTGGCAATTTTTTTTCCTTGTGCAATTTTAATATCTCAGGTTTAGGACTGGGAGAATAAAAACCCACTGTGAATGTACACTGTGTGTAGCAGAAGCTGAGATACCACAAAATAAAGGTAGAGTCAAAGAAACACACTTAAATAAAGAGGTGCTGGCATGGAAAGTCAGTGAAAACCTTTACCCGGCTTTCCTGGGAAATAATAAGAAAGGTATCAAAAGATTTCAACATTTCAGGATTTCAAAATAACTGGAATTCATAAGTCTTAAGAAAAAGGACTTTGCTAAAGTGAAGTAAGTTCAGTCTTTGCAATGTAATTCAAATTGCACTTGTAATTCAGGTCCTGGAATTAACCCACTGAAGCAAAGCTTGAAAAGATTTAGATTTACTCAGGCTACCAACAATACAATAATGTCTTACAATTTCACAACTCCCTGTCTATTGGTGATACTGCCAAACCGCACTAATCTGTCAGTTTGAAGCTCAGAGTTGCTAATTGTTAAAAATTGAACCTGGACATCATTGCTGAATTTCTCTGGCTGAAAACTTATACAGACTAAAGCATTTTTTAATCAGGATGAGATAACAAATGAGGTCTTCCTTGAGACACTTGGGGAATAATTTCTACTGTGGTGCTGAAGTTCGATTTTTAAAGGGAGAAGGGTGTTCAGACGAGAATTCTGAGCATTGTGTGACTATTGACTTGAATGAAAAGAGACTCTCACAGCATTATCCTGTTTGAGGTACAATTCATGTCACCTCACCTACCATTTTATTTCCTGGGGATTAATCCTTCAGGTATGGAAAACAGGAAGATTTTTTTGTTTTACTATTATATATTTATTATTATTATTTATTATTTTTATTATTTTTTATTATTATTTATTATTGGGAGGAGAACAATGGGGACTAGGGAAAGAGAGAAAGGAGGGAGAAAGGGACTGGGAGAAGAAGGGACCTGGTTGAGGAATAGTGGTGCATGGCACAAGCCCAGCCAGGCAGCCTTCCCTTTACAGGGTTGTCCATGGGTTTTCCATACAAGCAATTCAGTCAAACTCTGTTGCTGCATCTTTAACAAATTTGACAGCAGTTCAGACAGTAAAGTGAATCAGGTTTGAAGCTTGATTTTTAATAGGTATGCTCTTCACCTGCCTATCAAATAATGCTACAAAATAAGTAACACTATTGTGTTTGGAAACCAAAAATTTCAACAACATATCCAGCTACTTTTAGAAGTGCTCATGATTATTTAGAAACCCATCTGAATCTCTAGAGGACACTGAAGTCTCTCTTCCTTGTCTTAATGCCATCCCCGATGGCAAGTCCACTTCAGCTGATGGAGTCCCTCCGCTCATTTGGATTCAGAGCTTTGAGAGTAACAAAAGCTGCAGTAATGTACTAAAATTGGTGCTATGTAAACAGCTAAAATAATAGAAAAACGTGAGTTCAAAATTACACACACACACAGATAATAAACAAAATACTTTGTGCAGATGTTCATGATCTCACATGAAAAAAAGATAAACATTACTGGGAGTAGTACAAGGAAAGTATTACTGGTGAAATTAGAATTCTTTCCAGTGTTTTATATGGTACTCCTATAGGGATGATACTTGTTATCAGAAAATACGTATACTTTTTGTTTCATAAATAAGATACTATTTAGTATTAGAATATTGTATTTTCTGCTAAAATACCCTATGCAAAGCAGTGCCATTTTACATATACTTAACTTCCTTCTTTCTCTCTTTTAAAACATTTATTAACTAGAAAGACCTCACTGACATGTAAATTTCATTTTCTATACCCAGCAGATTAAAATACATCTGTTTCAGACATCATTCAGTAAAGAAATAATTTGAATAGTTCATTTTATTAGAAAAAGATTTATGTCAGCATTGAACTATGACAAGAGAGGGGATAGTGGCATGTGCACAATACTGGAAACAGATTTGCCATGAAAAGTATCTGTACTGAACAGAATTGTGCCAGAAATAAGTGGGCTTTGTATGAATAGGTTAACCTAGTAGGTTGTGGACAACATTGGTCTTTCCAGGTAGAGATATTCTGTTCCCTCCCTGGACAATTCACTCAGGGTCCTGAATTAGCAGCTGATTGAATCAGTGTACCTTTAATATACATTAGGAGAATGTGCATGATGAGGTAGATGAGAGTCAGTCCTGTCTGGCTATATGAAGCTCCTTGTGTACCTTTTATTTTATTTGTTTTTTTTTCTTATAGTATGCAACAAGACCAGCAGTCTAGACACTTCTTTCATAAAGGCATAGTAAATATAAAGCACAATAAATACAGGCATAACACGTTAGGCTGCAGCATCCTGTGCTATATAATCTAGCAGCGTATTATAACAACTGGGATATGAAAGGTGATAAAGTGCCATGCATGACCAGGTAGTTTAGGGAGTGATAATAGAATACAGATCCCATCTTATCTAGGTCACTAGTCTGAAGGCAACCTGTTTTTTTGTGATTGAAAGTCACTGCCAACTGATGGATTTTTAGTACTCTACATGGGTTGAGATCATGAAAACCTCATATTTTGAAGAGAATGTATTCCCCCTAACACTAGTTGAACTCTGTTTTCTTTCCAGGGCTGGATAAAAATGAATACTGTGTTTGTAAATATTTTTCCCTTTAAATTGCACGATAGTATGCATTCTGTCATGCATTTGTAATGTAAATAATAAATAATTATTCATTTCCTGGAAATACTCACAGCAAATTCAGAAAAATTCTTGAGCCTGTCAAAATTAAAGTATGCTTTTCAGAACTTGTCTAAATATAGAAGATGGGAAGCTTTCTTGAAATGGAGCACACATGGAAAATGGAAGGTTAATGAAAAAATATATTTGTTGAACAACAATTTTTGGGGAAAAAAATTTACAACATTCAATGAGCTGTTAGGCTTGTTACTAAAACCTACTGTCAGGTGAATACAAAGGGAAGGGGTGTCTCTGCACCTCTAATGACTCTGATGTAATCATACCATGTTAGTTAATCTCAGCTGTGGGTCTAGAGACTAAATTGCCACAAAACCTCAGATGCAAAATAAATGTATGTCAGACTGGTTGAGCATATTGCAGCATTATGGTGTGTTCCCATTCATACAACTTTTTAATAATAATGAACAGTCAATGCAGCTTGATAATGAATAAAAAGAGTACAAAAACAGAAGTAGAAAGACATCAACTTCAGTACAGACATCATTAAAGCTTGTTAAAAAGGCACACACAAAGAAAAATGTCGCCAAAGTTGCAAATTCCTACTTATGGAAGATATATTATAAAACACATATAGGACTAAAATAGACTTGCTTTACCTACCTATGAGATAATGAAATAATTAAATATATATATATCAGACTGAGAAATTTCACTAATAAAATATAGGTAAAATAGAAGCAAAATTGGAGGAGAATGAGAAGAGCTTTTAAAGTACTACTTATGGTATTTAGTAATCACCATTTGTGGTCTTTAGAGCATATATAAATTTACCCCATGGAATCCCTAAGGATGTAAATCTCTACATGCTCTGGTTCCACTCTACTGAAAGCAACTGAAAAGAAATTGAAAATCTAGTTTGCTTCAAAAGCCTGAGACTCGGCTTTGAATTTGGCTAACTGTAACTGCAGATGTAGAAAACAGTTCTTCACATTGCAGTGCAGTTATAATTATGACCACTATTAATCATGTGGATTTGTACAACAATTAACATTTTGATGTATTGAAAGTCTCTCTTAAGTAAGTCCACTGCATTGTCCTTTAAATATTTACACAATGTATTTCCCATATATACCAATATTCAATTCTATGTAATTATGTTCAGTACATATAAGCTAGTGTGAATAGTGATTTTGTGTTTACATATATTTCCTGTATATAAATACATAAATGCAAATCAGAAAGTTTTGCAGCCTGGGATTAATTTTACTCCAATTTTATGCTCATGTTCAGAAGCCATTCCAATATGTTACTAAAGTATATGAGTACTTCCCTATTTTCACAATTTAAAAAAATAGGGTAATAAATGAGCTTTTGACCACATTTTCCTGTCTGCAGTGTACTGCAACACTTGATTAGAGATCTGAGAAGGACATTTGTGATAAAAAAGTACTATATGTCTCAATTTAAGAGTCATTTCCTGGTTAAATAAATCAAATTAAACTTGCCATAGAAAAATAACAATAACATAACAATAACAATTCCTCCTTTTGTCATGGAGATTTTTTCCAACCCCTGTACCTCCTGAAGGATTTGCAGCAAATGAGAAGTTGAGAAAACAGCTACTTCATTGTGTGGGACCGGGCTAGGTATAGTAAGCCTTGGTTAACCTATTCCTGTTCCAGGCAATCCCTGTTTTATTCAATGTAAAACAGCCTTAAAGAAAACAGACTAAAGAAAATCCTTCTGAGACCTGTGTATCTAAAGCTGTCTACCTTAATTAAATGCTTGGCAATAACAAAAAAATACTTGTTATTATATCTCTGAATTAAATGTAGCACCATTCATTCTAAAGGACCACAAAGTGTGTGTATGTTTGTCACACCCATAGTTTCACAAGGCGGTGAAATTATCTGTCATCATAATTTTCGGAACGAGCAGGAGAGAGTGCATAAAGAGGTTGCTTGCCATGATGATATTTTTCCTTTAAAAGAAGGAAATTCGGGGAGCTCCTGCTGCATGCAGGTTGGAGGGAAAAGCCTAGATCCAAACTGCTGGTGCAGGCACATAAAGCTTCACAGCCGAGCTCACAAGATAGGGCCCAAGCACACTGCTGCTCTCACAGAGTGCCATGGGGATAAATTTGCTCACAATGGTTTCATCACCCACACTTCTAGTTAAATATCATTCAATTATTAAGGCCTGTAAAAGTCAGAGAAACTAAAAGAAAGAAGAGATCTTGGAAAGATCTGAGGGGAAAATGGCATTTTTTATAGTATAAAGATTATTTAACTTTGGAGCTCCACTAATGATAATTTCTGTGACCAAAAGTGTCCCCTTATGATTAATCAATTATGCAAACCATCCCCATTTCAAGGCTAGTAAAGACTTATTTAATGACATTTTTCATGCATCTTATGTCTTTAATATATTATTTTTTTCCTTTGCTGTGACAGAGCAATCTGCTCTGCAGAAGCAGCACTGTGTGCCATCAAATAAAACTCCTCATATTGAGAAACAATGGTTTACTTATAATACATTCTAAAAATTGATCCTTTTAAAAGCACCGATTTGGTGTTCATCTCGCTTCTCTGCAGCACAAATTATTCCTCCACTGGCATATTTTAGTACAGTGTTCCAACATCAGTGGCACAAAACATTGAGAACAACAGGCCTGCTGCAGGGCTGGTTTTTCCACTGTCTCTCCTTCCTGCTGCCTGAAGAATGATCCCATTTCACCTTGGATACACCCTGTCTCTGTAGATGCAGCAAGACATCATGCAGTCCTTTCACTAGTTCCTTTCTGGGTATCTTCTGGACGTAGACTGGCAATAATTCCAAACTGCATGTTATATGGTGTGGTCTAGCATATCCCTATGAAATGAGCTGAGACAGTCAAACTTATTTTAGTTAAGGCAAGTTCTTAGCAGTGTCCGAAGGCTTGAGGTCAGTAATTTCAAAGCCCAGTTGACTGAAGGGAAGAGAAAGAATTCATCAAAAAAGGAACTACTTAAGACAGTAGCTCAAAATACGATTCAGAATTTATGACTGAGCTTGACAGCCTATGAAAGAGGAATTTATTAAATAAAAAAAATCTTAACACAAGAGATTAAATCATTATCCTGCATACAAGTCATACCAAGATTTGGGAAAGATTGAAGGAAAGCAGCTTTCACAGTTGTATTGCTCAGGTTTAGTTAGCACACAAAGATTCCATTTGTGGAAATCGCGATTCTTGGGTCATTAGTACTGCCATAAGTGAACGTCTTTCCTCTTGTCATTGTCTGTGTTACACAGCAATAAGACAATTGTCACTTTAAACCACATCCCACACTGAAAAGTGAGAAAACAACTGCAATGTGCCATTGGAATTAAACAAATAATTAAGATGAAGAAGAGCATGTGCTCTACAGTTCCAGATGCACTCCCTTCTCTTTTGAAAGACAGAGTGTAACCTTAATTAAACTTGTATGTTTAAAAGTAAATGTTTATTTACTGTAGATTACCCTTCCCCTCCCCCCCCAAAAAATCTTACTTAAAAATATAAAAGCCGGAAGAGTAAACTTGCATTTCATGTGCTCTGTTCATGATAAAACAGATTAAAATAAAGAAAAGGCAGGATAAAGAAGTCTCTTGCATGGCTGACTCAAGATCCCCATCTAGCGTCGGAAGGAAGATTAACAGAGCATTTTAAAAATCAGTATTTAAAACAGTAAAAAAAGAAAACAACATAAAAAAAACCACAAAAAACTTACCAAAAAACAATAAACATAAGCTCTAATTCTCTGAGGTTTTATGTCGTCTCTTAATTTATTGTACACCATGATATAGAAATTGTCATATTTCATTTTATGGCCACTAGTTGGTTTTCTTCACTTCATGAGTCACTTAGCTTTTATTCTTTTCTATCCTCTTCTATGCTATGCACGTCCTTATACTGCCCTCCTCACCACTGCTTACAAGAATCTTTAAGGAGTACACTAAGTGATATGATTAACATATGCCATGTATTTTTCTCCTATCTTCTCTTTAGTAGCAAATTATATTTAGAACTATATCACAGGGAAGATTGGTTTGTAAGTCCAACTGGGTTCCTGTTAATTGCTTTCTGTTATTGTTGTCACTGCGTATGCACATATTGGTCTGAATTTTTACCATAAAAAGTAAGCTTAGAACACAGCCCGGTGTGCTAACACCAGCAAGTATCACCGTTTGAGAAGCTCCTGGGTTCTGTCACTGCCACTTGGACCTGCCACAGAAACAACTAGCCTGACACAGAGTACAATGGTCATGGGATGCTCTCACACATGATCCTGTTACAGCAATACAGTAACAAAAATCAGGCAAATCAACAACTTTAATATTTAATCCAGACATCATACACACTAAAAAGCCTTTTAAAATACTGCTTAAAGAGAGGGATTTCTTCCTCTCTCCCTCATTCTCCTTCTACTCCTCTATGTTTCCCATAGTTTGGATAGAAAAATACACGGGATTTTAAAAAAAACTTTACACATTATGAAGCACATATCTCTTAGTGTCCTTTAGCTAGTAAAGGAGAAATAAATAGCAGTATGGGCTTCAGAACGGCTGTGCACAGGGAAGAGGCAGGTTATAGGCATCCAGAAGATCTCGTTTGCAACACGAGAGGTGGAGGGTACAGAAGAGGCAGGGATGGACTGAAAGGAGGTGCTTGTGTTAGCAGATAAAAGCACATGGGTGTAAACAATTAGTTGGAATAAAGCATCATCCATACTGAGTATGCAGTGATCTTGTCCCCTCAGCGGGGGTGGGCTGAGTGATCTGAGCAGGCAGCCTGATGATGTTGCAGGTAGCAGCAACAGAGGCACTCTCCCTGCAGCTGCTCAAGCCCAGTGCTAGCTCAGCTAGATCTAGAAGTGCTGCCCCACATCTTCTGACTGCTGTGCAGATTCCTACAAAGGCTTGTTTATCAAGGGTTGTCACACACAGGGTTGTTACTCTTCCATCCTGTGGTCTTGGATGAAGAGGTCTTCTGGCACATGGTACCTTGATGGCTACGTGGCTGAATCTCTCCCAGGTGTGAAGTTGTAGATGTATTTTCAGTGCTGGCCACAAACAACACAGAAGGAGGAAGTGTATGATGGGAAAAGGCTGAGCTGCTGCTAAAGGTTGTTTTTTAACACGTTTCCAACAGGTTTGTAAAAAGTATATTAAAATTTCTAAGAAAAATTCTTCTGAGATGTTCCTGGACTACGGCAGTCTGGGTGAAGTGAACCTGCAGACACCTGGGGCTTGTGGTCCTTCCTTTCGCGTGAACTAGAGCACTTGATGAACACATTTATAAAGCTGACCAAAGGCATGATTTCAAAGAATCATAGAAATATTTAGGTTAGAAATGATGCTTAAGATCATTGAGGTTCTCAGGTTTTGCAATAGTCCTTATATTTACAGTAGTGAATGCCCCTAGAATCAGTAATATTTCTGAAAGTGGAATCAATTTTTCAAGAGCAGGACTGTAACTAAGCACATTACAGCCATGCTGAACTCAGCGAGTCAAAAAGGAGCTCTGAGCTGATTCCTAAATCCAAGTGGAAATTCTGTAATGAAAGGATAAGACACTCTGTCTTTTCTATGTTTAAACTTTCAGACCAGGAGTAGGCCTTCTTACACACAAAGACCATACACTTTTGCTGCAATATATTAACTACTGAGGGAGTGCTCCCTAGTGCTGATTAGAGGCTCATCCCAGAAGCTATAAAAATGCAAGAGAATTAACAGGACTGAACCCCACATGCCCTATTAGTCAGACAGACTTAAAGGAACAAGACAATGATTGCAGGTGATGGATGAACTTATCATGTACCAGTCATCTCAATAGTGTCAGATTGTCTTGTAGATATCAAGGCAAAAAGGTTTTAACGATGGAGGTTATGGAGACCATTCTCAGATATCTCCCAGCCCCGGAGGCAGTGTAGGAGAAAGAAGGAAGATGCTTCTGGCAAAAGGTGAAAGGGAGGACGGAGGTGGGAAACCACCACATCATAACCAAAGCAAGATGACAAGGATGAGAGGGAGAATGAGTACCTGACACCTGAAGTGAGAAAAACAGAGGACCAAAAATTGAGAAGGATAAAGTCCCATCAGTCTAGTGTGGCCAATGTATTTTATGGGGCAGAGCAGTGCCTTTCTTCCTCTGTGAGATCATTAAACACCAAGGGCTGAGGATCAGAGCCATGCTTTTGGCTATTATTAAAATTGTTATTGCTTTCTCAAAGAATCAACTACACCTTTTTAAAGAGTAACCAGAAAATTGTAAATTCATATATAATCATATTCTATATCCCAGTATTCTTGGATTGTTGGAAGCATAAATAACTGCAAAATGTTCTCATTTCTTCTATTATTTTGAATGAAATCTGTTGACTTTTCCCATTGTTCTGTCTCAGGGTAGTGTACTGCATATGAATATACACATTGCACGTGCACTTCATTTAACTCACAAATCCTTAGCTTTTCTTTGTCTGCTCCTACATAAATGGATATATTGTTTAATATAAATGATGGTGAAATGGAAAACTGTTAAATAAATGAATACTAACAAATTTTTCATGAACTTCCACTTACCAGTGAAATCACTTTATCAGTGGTTACTCCATCTCTTCCACTCATTCATCAAGCCTTGATACGTGTGTTTCTGGTGCTTTTAAGAGGAGTTTTCATATCCAAACTTCTTTCCTCTCCAGGTCAATTCTAGAGTTCCTTCTCCACCACACCTTGCCTCCCTCGTTTCCTATGATTGCTCAAATTGGGTCTCGTAGCTTCTCATCTAGTATGTAAACATCTCCCCATTATTAGCTCAGTTGGCATACATTTTGCAGGACTATGTGTTGCTCTTTGATAAGATAGCAGGAAAGAAGCTATTTTCTGATTTAAAGATACAGTATCTCTCCTGACAGTTTGTGTGGCAGTTAAAAAGTTCTAAAAACATTTGGATTCCCATTAGCACTCTGATGGCTGGGCACAGATAAAACATGTCAAATTTTATCAATGTGAAAAAATTTCCTCAGTCCTTAAGGTGTAAACCAGGCCCTCCTATATGAAGCATTATTTTAATAGGTAAACCAAAAGTCACAGAAATTAAAGGATCTGTAGGGTGGAGAAGACTGTATGACTAAAAGGCACAGACAAACTCTAGCCTCACTTACAAAGTTTTCGACCAAGAAAGGGCTGGCAGATGCAGTAATCTCTCTGCTGTTGGTAGGGTGACCACTTCACTGGAATTTCTTGGTGAAGAAGCAGCTCCCACATACAAAAACTGACAAGGTTTACAGCTAAAAATTGATTCTCCAATACCTTCAGTACCTGATCACCAAACATACTGTCTCAGCCTTTCACGTGAGGCATATTGGGAGAGTTTTTTGACAGCATTGTCAGCAGTAATTTTCTGGCTTTGTGGGCTTGACACTTACAGGAAGTATTTATTTTCTATGGAAAATAAATATTCTTATAAATAATTATATCTCCAGAGTAATGTGGTGTACTTTTCTAAAGCATCTATGGATTTGAGGGGTCAACTCCCACTGCATCGTGGAAACAGCTTTGGTATTTAGGCTAATACGATCTCATAGCTCATGGGTTCTCTATTTCTTGGGTACAACAGCAGTATTTATAGTATGCTTATGGTCCTTTCTGGGGCTGTTCACGCAGATTAAAAAATTGCAGTACTTTTTGCAAGCCTGGAATCAGTCTCCTCCCAGCAGTCTTCTTCTGATGGCTTGGTATCATTAAGGTTATATTTTTGTGGCACTTAAGCAACGCACTGTCATTTAGTACCAATGCAATTATAGACAAATGCAGATCAGACTCCAATTAAATCAGAGTAACATGCTGAGCCCTCCCCACTGCCAGTCTAAACCTAGCTGAGGTGCAGTCAACAAAAGCTTCAGTCTCACCTTTGGGCTGGTAAACTCTTCCTGTGCACTCTTTGTACCCAGGGAAATCGTTACGCATCTCTGGTTCTGAACAGTCAGAAGACGAACTATTAGTTATATTTAAACCAGACACTGTTTATTCAAAAGAAGGAGAGAGAGACAGAAGACACTGAAAATGCCAAGAAATAAAATAAAAGCCTGACCAGAGCCTTCCTAGAGGAATCTAAATATCATTGTGAAATAGTGGTAGCAGTAACCTTCCACAGCACTGACTCCCTCCCCAGTATCAGCAGTCCCTGACAGGTTGCCCAGAAGGGAGGTGGCTTTTCTTCATCTTCCAAAACATTTGGTACTCATTTCCAAGAAAAGGCTAACACAATACCACTCCAGCTTCCCCATGGGCTCTGGCCAGCAAAGCAGTTCTGAACTGTGCTCCTCTCAGTCACAGCAGCAGCCACTCCTTGAGAACTGCTTTAAATCAGCACGTTTACCAGATGCTTGGCCCTGCCAGCTTTGGCATCTGTACCATCTGTCTTAGTCCCCATGATGGAGTAGACCTGGTGTGCTGCTTGTAAATCCCAAGGGTCCCTATGCACAGGACTCAGTACCTGGTCTTTGCCAGCAAAATGCAAGGAATTAATCCATCTGAACATCCCAGGGCAACAATGGAGGCAGTATCTGTTACAAACTGTTTCCCTCAACCTGCATCTCAGAAGAGGTAATCTTTATTTTCATGTAGAACTCCCAGTTTCAGAGGAGATGACAGCCTTGGATTTAAAAACTACAAAGGCTTTTTAAAGTTCTACTGATTCCTTCTTTCTTGTATCTTTTGGCTGAAGTCTGGAGAAATTGTTATCACTTGCCCTTGGAATTCAATGCTTCTCTCTTTCCAGGCTGCCTGAAGGATCTTCTCCTTATCTATCATTTCCACTAAAGTTACAAGCATTATGTTCTTGGAAGGAGTACCCTTGAGTTGGTTGTGGGTGAGTATTTTATAGCATCAACGAACACAGGAGACATCCTCATTCTCTGGCAGCTCCTGAACAGCAGACTGTCATTTTTTTCTAGGAAATCCACTAGGTCTTTTCTGTCAGTTCCAGCTGAAGATACTGAGATTTATTCACACGAAGGATCTGGTTTAAATATTAGCTTGTTTCTGAGAATTTCGGCACTCTGAACACGGATTATATGGTTCATTTTAAGAGATCTTTGTTTAACCTGCATGCAGAAGGCTTTTGTGTCTAAGCCATTGATCTGTGCAGTCAATCTGATTTCCCTCACGCTGACACAAAGTGGTAGCACTCACTAACTTTGCCAGAAGCCAGATACTCTCCATAAGACAAATACAAGGTCTCCATTAGTAATCAGGGTCAAAAGAAGCAATTTTACTATTCATTTCTTATTCTTTTTCTCTACCTTACTTTGGAAAATCAGAGAGTCATTCACTGGCAGGAGTCTGGGGGTAACAGAGTGGGGAAGAAGAGTGCATTGGCACAAAAGACATCTGATGATATGTCATTTAATAGAATCAATTCAACTCTCTGAGGTACTTTTATGATCCAGAGTAAAAGCCTAGAGCTGAAATGGCTTAGCAATACGCAGAGCTATAAATTGTTTTACTGGGGGACAAGCTCAGAAAATAGACAGAGAAGGACAGGAGAACTGCATTCTCCTGCTGCCACCACCAGTGACCTGTGCTAGCCACACCAACCCAGCAGTCAGCGCTCTCCAGCCACCTTCTTATTTTGTGTATTTATATTGGAGATGGAAGGACATAGCATGTGGTTAAAAAGAGGTTTCGATCTCTCAGGATTGCTTACAGCACAAAATACTATTAATCATAAATTCCAAGACAAAGAGCATGCATGATAAGCTGCAGCATCGCCTGGATATGAACCCAAGGGATGTACACCTTTCCCAGCATGGTGTGGTGAGGAGTAACATGTGACTGACTGCTTTACACACATTTGCCTCTGGAAGAGTTGCAGGGGTAACTGGGGGAGATAGAAGAAATTGCTTCTCTCTTCTCTGGGGGCCTATTCGTAAAGAACTGGGGAAGCAAGGAGGGTGTTATAGTCACCCTTCTGCTCTCTTTAGTATCACCTGTGAGTAACAGAGGCAAGCCTGCTCCTGCCACTGGGTGCAGAAGGCGTGGCTGGGCAAGCAGTGCCTCTGCAGAAGCCATAGGGATAGTAAAAGAAGCAGAAATGTGTCTGGGAGACAGCAGAACAGAAGCAGACAGGAGACAAAACCCTCAGGGAACTGAATGGCAGCATGGCTGAGAGCTTTGAGGATAAGAAAGAAGATGATGTAAGGGCAGAACAAGGGCAGACACCTAATGACAAACCCTATTCTAGAAGACTTTAATCACAAAAGCTGACAAACTCTTTTGAAAGCCATAGCCTTCTGCTGATGACCACAGTGTCACCATATTCATTAACGTCTTCAAGTCATACTTAATTGTACTTAACTATCTCCCTTGCCTCTGTTATTTTCCTCCTGGACTTCATTTCATGTCTCTTTCTGATTTTTTTTCCTTTTTAAAATTTTTTCCTCTCTTTCCAATTCCACTAATCCATTGAGATTGCAAAGATTTTGTAAAAATATTTATATAAAAATAAAGCACCCCTCACTTGAGTGCCTGATGAGATGAAATTACATGTTACTACATGTTAAATGTATTACAGGAGTGACAACTTCACTGCAAAGTTTGTGATCTCATTCTGCTGAAAGGATGGAGCATGGAGAAATCCAGATTCCCATTTTGTGATCCTCAGATACTCAAAATAAAAGGAGAGATGGGTGCAATGAATTCTGTCTGTGTTGTCTCCGTGCCATGTCGAGATTACACCCAACCCCTTCTTCCACTGGATGTGCAGAGAAGCAGTGACCCTGGACATGATGGAAATGAATTCTCTACCAGCCAGAGCTCTCCTGCTCCAGTGACACCACCACAGGCATGTCCACCTGCGAATGCTTTTTGTGCAACCCATCCCAAGTACCTTGTCACAGACAGATCTTCATCAGGAATAAATCGGTTTAGCTCCACTGACTCTAGGCAAATCATATCAGTGTAAATCAGTTTGGAATGTGATAAAATCTTCTTGAAACCAATTGAAGCAGGCTTCATTAGGAAACTTTCAAGAGTCTAAATTGATTAAAATTAGGAAATTATTATTCAAAATAAATTGCAAGAATCATATATGTGGCAATTTTTACCTTTTCCCACTTCCAAATTAACCACAAATGAAACATAAATTTGTCAAATATTACTTGAAGTCAGTGGATTTTTTACGAATAATTTAATCCTCAAATTGTGTCTCTTCAGGACTTATTAAGAATTTGATATTCACAGTCTCAGATATTTATTTTTGTTTTGACTGAACATACAGATCAGTGATGGATTTCTGCTCATTAGTATGAACTTCATGTTGTTGCGCACAAGGTTTACTATCCCATAAATAATATCAGCAAAGCCATTTGTTATTATAGCCTGACAAAATCAATGCAAAAAGAGTATAATGATAGCTGAATATAATGTAGTTAGAAACTGGATAT
This sequence comes from Colius striatus, assembly GCF_028858725.1. Lineage (NCBI taxonomy): Eukaryota > Metazoa > Chordata > Aves > Coliiformes > Coliidae > Colius > Colius striatus. The sequence goes on along the minus strand of NC_084762.1, from coordinate 77,340,788 downwards.
TCACATAAATTTACCTTTCAAAGCCTCTTTCTATGGTTTCAGTTTTGGTATGCTGAGAAGTACTCAATTCTCTAATACACTTGGGGGAAAACTGAGAATTTATGTTTTTCTAGTTCTTTATAAGCAGTCTCAAAGGGAACTGAAAGTGTATGCTGATGAGACGCTGAGAAGATAACAGTTGGGGAAGAGGCAGAGACAAAGAGCTGGGCAGGTGCTGAACCTTGGGCACATAATAAAGTACATTCAGTCTGTAAATATGTTGCAGGCAGAGGAAGGCAGCACCTGCTCTAAGCACACATGGTGAGCCAAGAGAATAGTCATTTCTGGTTAGAGAGATGGTTAGAGAGGTTAGAGAGATTAGGAGTAGTCTTTTTTCCACCCTTGCCTTCAAGCTCTGTCCATTTCTGGCCATGGCTCTCATTTGTTGTGGGAAATTGTAGCAGCCCTTCAGAAGGTTTTTCAGAGCTGAAGTAGCTCTGGGGTGCCACCGCAGTCAAGTCTGACCCATGGTCTCAAGGTGGTGATGCAAGCCTCCCCAGGAAATACATGAGGCTTTGTAGCTCTCTGGGGGAGGCCTATGGCACTCTCCAGATAGCAGTATTTCACTTCTCCTGTGTCAATTTGCTTTGTTTCAAGACTATTATGTTTATCCTTGAAATAACTTTGTGTGCAGTGGAAGTCTCTATTTGCTCTCATTTGATGCTGATTTTCCCAGGCAGTGGCTGTTTGGTGCAGCATTATTCTGGTACTGCAAACAGTATTATAGCTGTCTTGAAAGCAGATACCTACTGTCCAAGTAGTTTCAGAATTTGTTGGGAGCCCATATACCTGGGCTGCTTGTAAAGGTATAGCAATAGGTAGAAGGTATAAATGGAGAGTTTATTTTTATATGCAACTATGAAACACCATGTCATGTTTTAGAACTAAATGGGGAAAAGTCTTCTGTGGCTCTATGTGGCATTTTTTATCTGGATGCATTTTTGGTGTTGCTTTTTTGGTCTTTTGCCTGAAGGACATTCTCAGATGTTCACATTAAGAGTTTAATCACTGAATCACAGAACAGTTTGGGTTTGAAGGGATCTTTGGAGGTCATCTAGTCCAACACCCTGCAATGAACACGGACATCTTCCACTAGATCAGGTCCAACATGACTGACTGTTTCCAGGGATGACGCATCTACCACTTCTCTGGGCAACCCAGTGTTTCACCACTCTCATTGTAAAAAAAATCTTCCTTATATCTAGTCTAAATCTACCTTCTTTTAGCTTAAAACCATTTTCCCTTGTCCTGTTGTAACAGGCCATGCTAAAAAGTCTGTCCTCATCTTTGTTATAAGCCTCCTTCAAGTACTGAAAGGCCACAATAAGGTTTCCCTGGAACCTTCTCCAGGCTGAACAATCACAACTCTCTCAGCCTGTCCTCATAGGAGAGGTGTTCCAGCCCTCTGATCATCTTCATGGCCCTTCTCTGGACTAACTCAAACAAGTCCATTTCTTTCCTTAGCTGAGGACCCCAGACCTGGATGCAGCACGGCAGGTGGGGGTCTCACCAGAGCAGAGCAGAGGGATAGAATCCCCTTGCTCGACCTGCTGGCCACACTGCTTTTGATGTAGTCCAGGGTCCAGTTGGCTTTCTGGGCTGTGAGTGCACATCGCCAGCACATGTCTAACTTTCATCCACTTAATATTTCTGTCCTCTAAATTGTGAGTGCCATAAAACATCAGGAAGCCTGGCATGTCAAATTTACACTGTCATAAGTGGATCTTGATGTAGCTAGTGATATGTGCTCAACTTACTTTCAGGGTTTCTGTTGCTCCTCCTTACTTGATGCTCTAAACTTTCTCTTATCCTAGATTATTTTTATTGAAAGATGATAAAAATGCAAATACCCCGCTTACAAAGCATTTTCAGTCTCGGCTGAGAAATTAGTCATACCATCATAGACATTTCCCAATAAGGCTTCAAGTTTTGTGTGCATGATTTGTAGCCATAGTTTGCAGGGGAAAGGAGAAACTAACTATACATTGTAGGCAACGTATCTTGATGAAAGAAAGATAGAAATACTGTCAAGGAAAAATGATCCTTGAGATGGAATAGATAACAAAAACAAAAATGAGGGAGGTGGGGATGCCCTGGAGAAGCTGCATTCCCTAGGACTGCATCTGTGTTTGGAATCCCTCCGAGAAGAGGCTGTTTGCATAGCCTGCTGTTGATAAATGAAACATTCACAAACTAGGTCAAAATTAAAGCTATGAGACAGTTACAAAACTGGATGATGAGCAGCTCTTTTATGTTGTTGAATAAATACACCAAGACTCATGAGCTGAAACTATTAAAAATTGCTTGTTATTAATTTTAAAAGTCCAGGGAAAAAAATGAGAGCTATATGAAAGAAACCTCTGGAAAAATTCTTTGGGCAGGATAAGTATCCAGAGTACCACTGCACAACTCTGGCTGAAGTTCTTCAGCTTCAGGAACTTGAATTCTGAACAATTTTGGTAAGTATTAAAGAGCTTACAGAGATGTGTTTGGGATATTCAGCTGCTACTGCAGAAACAAAAGTGGAAATTAAGTGGAAAACTATTAAAATAATCATGCCCTGTTTACTGCATAATTACTCAACCCATATGATTCAGTCTGTACAGTGTACAGGGTTATCTCAAATAGCTTAGCAGAGCTATTGGGAGGAAAAAAAGTTTACTATGAGTCAAGCTGTGATGAACAAAGCAGATATCACTACGTTGAAGTCATGCTCTTGAAAAAGACCTATCCCAGGCCACTTTTCCAGTTTCCATCATGTTTCACTGACATGTTTCAGAGGTGGGCAGTGTACTCTGTACAACCTCTGTCCCTGAGGATGGGAAGTGGGACAGCATATTGAAGTTGTTTTCCAAAACAGTGATAACAAATAGAGGATATCTCATAACAGTTTAGGAGACATCACAAATGGTGACTGCAAGCTGGAATGAAATTTTTATTGTGGTTTAGTTCTAGATCCAAACAGCACAGACCTGCTATAGGATTGTTACAGCAGTTCAGTTAAACTGTGGGGTTATTACTGTTTAATTTCTTATTCTACAGTCTGTGTGCCTCTGGTGTAAGTCTCACACACTACTCACACTTTTATTTCAACTTGTTTACAGCCTTAAGGACAAAAATAATACTTAATGAAAGGTTAGTCAGTCTCCAGACTGATGCAACCTTGTTGCCTACTCCAGTGCCACCGACTGCTATGCTAATAGGGATGACCAAACTAGTTTGTTTGCAAAATATACCTCAAGGACTTGATCCAGAGATAGTCCATGGATTTTCATTGAGATTGATGGTGTCAACATCCTGTAGAATGTGCTTTGTTACCTGAAGGATCCACTTCCAAGATGTTCTTCTGAGGAACCACTCCTACAGCTTGGGTTGCTTCAGCACATGTCAATAATATTTACTGAATAGCTCAATATTTTGTAAATGATGGAGCAAAGTGTTAAAACACATAGGATTCACAGATGTACACATCCACAGAATAGACTTTTAATTTCATCCCATAACTGCAAACTGTAAAGGAGAAAACACAGTTTCACATCTTCTTTGATTTCCAGCAGAATATATTGTTTATCTGTTCATTCACGGATGAATACAGAAGTACCTATTTGGCATCAGTTGAAGGGACACTAATCTGAGAGATGAGATAAACTGTTGGCAAAATGGCAACTGAATGCCTCTGCTATATCCTTCAGCAAGTTGTCTCGCTCTCACAGCTCTCGTTTCTCCTTCTACCTGTTTTTGCTTGAACGGGAAGCTTTCCTCAAAGGACCTGCCTCGGCATTTGCACGCAGACAAGGTCTGGATTGCGAGTAGGCGAAACTGCTACCTGCTACGACGAGGTGAGTGAGCTGCTACGGAGTGAGCAGCTGGCTGGTACCGCTCACTTCCACAGGCATGGACTGCTGGACTGGGGACAAAAGCACAAGGCTTTTAGACTCCACTGAAACCCTTCTCTTAGGGCAGAGTCCGAGTTGGTCAGTGGCCATTGTTTTGCGTTGCCTCTCCGATTCCTGTGGCTTATTTCCAAAGCTGTGTTATTCATCAAGCGGCAGTTTACACTCCCCGACGGGGGACGGCGCGGCGGGCCTCGTTCACCAGCAGATTTTAATGCCCAGTTTCAGAAACAAGCCCAGGGAAGCGTCTCGAGCAGCTTCAGCTCCTTCCGCCCGCCACCTCCACGCCGGGTGCCGGTGGTGCGGGGCGTAGCGGGGCGGCGTGGGGCGGGGCCGGCGCCGCCAGGGGCCGCTGTGCGGCCTGCGCCGAGCGCGCCCGCGGGAAGCCCGGGCCCTGCTCCGGGAACGGCGGCTGCGGCCTCGGCCTCGGCCTCTCCGGGCGGTTGCCGCGCCACTCCTGAGAGAGAGGCACACGCGGGCACCAGAGCTGTTTTGTGCGCTGGTATGTGGACCGAACAGCTCTGCCATCATACCGGCACGAAAACGAGTTTTCAAACCGAAGCTGTCCCACCTCCCATCGTCCTAAGACGGTTTACGTGCTTACAGTGAACTCCAGGGTCAAGCGCGCGTTAACGCCTCTGTGCAGCAGGGCTCCGAAGTTACATCTTCTAACACGAAAGCCAATTAAACACTTCCCCTCCCCCTTTTTTTTTCTAATCTCGGATCAATCATTGTTTTTGTGAAACTGAATACACATACGTTTTTTAAATGTATTGTTGTTCATACTTTTCCTTCACATTTACACGAAGCTGTTCATCAAATAAAAATATGAGTGAGAATCCTAGCATAATGGCAACAGAACTGATTGAAAAGGATTGTGTGTAAGCCACTGCATGTAACTGTGCCGTTCTGTTGCTGATCCTCAGGTTTCTTTCAGGGGTCAGGCTCTGACCATTTGCACACTGAGACACCTTCTGCTGCTGCTGAGGGAAATTCATTACTTCTAAAATTATCTCTGTGTCTTTCAGTTTGCTGAAGGCCTGTAGCTAGAATTTCAGAATTGTTCTTTGGAGACAGATTCAATTTGACAGTTCATAAACTATTCTTGCTAACAGTATCTGGATGCCACATAGCACCCTCAGTCCTCTGTCACTGTTTGGATGTACATGTATCTTTTTCTATTTCTATGTTAATACTAAGAATAACTAAATCACACTAGAAAAACTCTCCATGTCAATGCAGGCTGCTGTATTCTTTGTCTACTCCCATAGCCAAGCCTGTTAAAAAGAAGATCACAGGTCTGCACTTTGGCATTGGATTTTGGTAGTCTGTAAGTTCCCCGACCTGTGAAGCTCACATAACTAAGCCTTGCACGTCCTTTCAAGTATCTATCACTATTTACCTCACTGACCAATTATAGTTTCTGGGATTGATATGGCAGGCAAAGCTTTGACTGTGCCTTGCTCAATGTTCATTCCAACTGATTCTCTTCTTTCAGATATTACTTTTTATACTTCTTCATCTAAATGTTGTGACTTTAAGTTAGTTTTAGCTTGCATACAGGCCTAAAAGGACTTCTGAAACTAAGTCAGAAAGCAGAAAAAAATTGAAATGAACTCTTGACAAGACTCACATCATCATCAGGAACAAAGTAGCATGAAGGGAGCAGAAACAGCGACCCACTCTTTCAAAGAATCTATCTCTGCTCCTGATGGCACTGAGTGAAGGAAAAAGGGAAAATCCTGTCCTGCAAGCAGGATCAAATGTTCATCTGTAAAATCACAGGGGACTATTGTAGTGAGGCAATGTATGAGGGAAGGCGATAGGAAAGAAGATTGTGTGCCTGAATATGTTGGATCTGAACTGCCAGCTCCAGACCATTTCCAAGACAAAGAATGTCTGATGGGGACAGAATAAAATATTTCAAATTTCAGTCTTCAGTTGAAGGTAATTTTGATAAATGCTCTAATTTTTGTTTTACTTGGAATTGGTTTGTCTTGAAATGTAGAGTGAAAATTCTCATAGCTATTTCCTCCCTACGCCAGACAAACAAAATCATGTTACAATTCTTTCTTCACTTTTCAAAAGGAGTGAGGAAATTTACCCAAAACAAATGTGTGTATTTTGCTAGCATCAAAATAGAGCTAATGAAGTGGTTAAATCTGAGAGGCAGGAAAGAGAGCAGGCCTAGCATCTGAAAGGAGGGCAATGTATCACTCTACTGTAAGGGGCAAAATCAGTCAGAATATGACACTAGTCTTAGAGAATTTGAATTTCTAAAAAATGAGAAATTACAAAACTAGGAAGGATCCTGCAGAATAGCCACCTTACAAAGGTTCATGTTTCTCAACTGCATTAGTCAGGAAACAGTGTCTTTTCTGTTTTTTAACAGGACACAGAGAAGAAACTATACCTATTCTTGCAATATGTCATCTTAACACAGAGCCTCACTAACGTTTAACTGAAGACTGGATCCTGTCGAACCCTGGTTCAAGTAACCATACCCACAAAATATCCTGCCCAGTATATAAGAAAAATCAAGAGGTCACTTCAGTCTCTCGAGTAGTTTCAAAAAAGCTCTTTCTGTCAGGAGCACTCTTACCTTGTCTCCTCTTGGCCTGCTTTTCATACTGAAGTATTTGAATGCCTTCCAGTAATATATTAATTGAACTCACCAAGACCTGTCACATGTTGTTCTTTCTCTCATCTCTTCCTTGTGGAAAAATATTTATCCAACTTGCCGATTCTTGTAGTTATGAAAGGTAGATAATAGCTTTTGAAGCAAGACACACAGGGTTTCACCTTTCATCCAGAAAGTCTTTTACAGACATCTTGGAGTGGGGGGAGGGATCAAAGTACAAGAAATCCATTCCCAAAAAACAATCTCCCAGATTTCTTAACATCAAAACCAAAACGGAGACTAGACCATTGTAGCCTTTCAGTTGTTTTTCTTTTATATCAATATATGACAGGAGTCAATGTGTAAACAAATAGAATTCTGATTGTGTACTGACATAAAACTGGGCAGAAAAAGTCTTCAGAAAAAGAGAAAGGAGATTCACAGAAAAGGACTCACAACACAGTTTTAGAAACAATGCTAAAAAGGGTTACTTTGTATGTTGTCCCAAAACTCCAGCAATTTATCCTAGGGTGCCCCAGCAGAATAACTGAGCCCTGTGCTTCTTGGCCAAGCCTCTGCTGTATGCTCTTTTTAGCACAGAGAAAAAGGACGGGCTACTTGGTGGGTAAGCTACCTGCCTCCCAACAGAGCACTGCATCCAGAGAGCATAAATGTGTGGATGTGTCTACTTAAAACATGTATAGGTAGCAAAAGCTGACACACCAACTTCAGGCTGCCATAAGCCTGCTTCCCACCTATACCCAGCTGAGCATTTTCTACTGGAGGTGAAACTGTGCCTTAGGGGAGTTAGAGGTCAGCACCCTCTCAGTCTCAGCCTGAAACGAGCATGCACCGTGCATAGTCCAGAGAAATACCATAACTGCTGTGGAAAACTTAAACTTTAGGGAACATGTTTCTCCTCCTATTGCTAAAGAACTTCCTCTGTGGGTAATGCAGACTAAACTCAAGGGGTCAAAAATGAGAGTGCTCGTAAGAGTATGAGATCAATTTAATACATTAGCGTTTTATACTAAACATTCATTAGACTAATATAATAGAAATAAGCCAGTGAATAAATCCCCAGTTCTTTTCCTGTTGAGCTGACAAGTCCTTATCACTGCTGATGCTTATTTTGGAATTTGATAAATTAAAAAACTCATGTTCTTGGACATGGAGAAATTCAAGTGAGAAGTTACAGGAAGCTTTAATGGTCATAAAATGTACAGTCTCTCAAATTTGGCTCACAAAATCTCTTTACCTGACAGGTTCCATTGTTAAGGATGTAATGGGTCTAAAAAGAGATACAGAGCAAATTATAGGCTCTCTACAAATCAAACCCACCCAGCATATTTCTGTGGTATGCAGTATTCATTACTGGAGGTCTCTCCCAGGCAAAGCCTGGGGTAGAAGGCATGCTGCACCTGCAAGAGCCTGATGTGAGATGTTTGTGAGATGAATGCACCGAATTGCCAGAAATACTTTGCAGGGATGTGAAATTAAACTTGTAAAATTTAATCCTTGGTTCACAGTGTTTAAGAATTTATTTTTTTGGACTACGTAGCCCAGCACATATTTTTGAAGGACTGTGCTTGTACCCTCCCTGGCTAGCATTCTGGAGTTTTCCTGGGATCTAGCCTGAGTTACTCCAGGTTAGCTTGCTTAGCTAGGGCAAAATTTATGTCACCTTTTCCCTTTGCCTCTAACTTCAGAAACCCCATGCTGGTAAAACTACACATGGTGCTGGGCAGCCAGTGGGAAGACAGCAGAAAGCAACATGAGAACAGGGCAGAATTGAAGCAGGGATCTGAGAGAAGACCCCACCGGTTCATTCAGAGTCTGCTCCTCTCATTCAGAGATACTGGGGATGGTGGGTGGAAGTGGAAAATGTATCAGCAGCTGCTGCACAGATGTGAGGGTGTGAGTCCCCTCCTGATGTCTTTCTCCGCTCAGTAATGGCAAAAAGGTCATGACTGGCTTCGTGGCAATGGTTTGCCATCACCATCTGATTTAAAGCTGCTGTTACAAATGGCACATAGAACTCATTCCCGGGGCAGCTCTGTTCAAAGTGGCACTTAACTGCACTGAGTGAATGCTGATGAATGTTCTTTAATTAAAGCGCTATACTAAAAAACACAGAACATCTGTGCCAAGGTGCTAAGTAATCTGATTAAACAGATGTCTAATTTTAAGTTCAATCATATTACAGAAATATTATATAAAATTCTCAAATAGGAAATTAGTTGATGCTTGTCATATGTGCACTGTATTTCTCTTTGCTCAGTGTCAATCTTTGGTTTTATTTGAAGCTCAGTAAGCTATTCTCCTCCTTTGGGCTCCCATTTAAGCAGCTGACATGCTTTGTTGGTAGAAGACTAAAATAATTACCCTTTTATTTTTTACGGTGATTTAACATCCAAGTATTTATTACACCTAAAGTGCTGGAAACATGCACATGCAGACACAAACTTGTATGATAAATTTGGTTTGCAGAAAACTTTTGGGATGGCTTGTGTTGGCAAGCAATTTTTTTGAAAAAGAGATCATCAACTTGAACAAAATGACCTTCCTAAACAGCTCTGCAGTGCTGCACAAGTCTCTCTTTTTAGCAGGGAGTCTGTGGGCTCCAGCATAGGCTGATCGCTGACCTTGAACACACGAAACTGCAACACAATTCTGAACTCCACATCAGAGAGGCAGGAGCTCTTCTGGAGCTCTTCTAGTAGATATCTTCTGTAAAACACAGAGCCAGATTTGATCCTGTAAGAAATTAGGTCAAAAAGGAAGAAACTTATTTCCAGGAATGATTGAGCTGGTATTCACAAGATAGATTCACATATTGGCATCCTTTCATTCTGTTTTATGTTCTATCCTTGACTTCAGAAAGGAAGTTACAAAGTGGTATACTGACTGCTTCTCCTGTTGCTAAAACTTTCCCAGCACCTACAAGTTGCTAAAAAATACAATGACACTTTCCACCTTTAGATACTTCTGTTTACCTTTAAAGCTCTCCCAGTTTTTGTTCCAGCCTTGGTATCACAGGTCATCTTGGGGCAAAATGCCAGCTCCAGTAGACTTCTGCTGAAAGGTCAGAGCTCTGGAAATGGTCAGCAGCTGCCTGGGCACTGGGGCGTGCTTGCTACAGTTTCCAAAGAGCTTTCTGGGATAAAGCCCTCTGCTAAAAATAGCTTTGATAAGGATTGTTGCATTCTGATGCAGTTTTCCAGAAACTCAGAGAAAAAAAAAAACCATATTTGATTGTGCTTTCCAATGGCCAAAGTTTATCCCAGCTAAAGCTTGTCACTCACTGCCCTACAGGAAGAATGACATGAATAACGGTATTTATAAAAAAAATAAAACATGGAGAGAAAGAAGAAGGGGAAGTTCTCTAAGCAGAGGAGTGTAAGCCTCACTTGCAAACCTAAGCTATAATGGGAGACAGGTGCCAAAAGACCTTTTGCCAATTTTTATGTGAGATTAGTAGCTTTTTTCCACAGGAAAGTGGAAATGATCCTGATTCTCACTCCAAGTCAGTGGCAACTGGAGCCATAATCAGAAAAAAAGGGCAGGGGGGGATGGGGAGAGAAAATACATTTCCTTGTGATTTGGGAAGGTGAGGAGAGGAAGGTGAAGGGTATAAAAAGAGATGTAATCTGCGTGCAGTAGAAAATGTAAAAAATATTTAGTTGTCAGAAATGATGTATCTGCATGCCACAGGGAGGGGATGGAGGAGATGGGTGCTGCATGGGCAGAGGCCTGTGTGGGTCAGGACGTAGAGTAAAAGCACATGACGAAGGAGAGAGAAGGTATCCAGAAGAGACTAGTGGGATCAGGAAATGCAGACAAAGCTAAGAGCTGAAAGGATTTGTGCCCTCCATTCCCAATGATCCTTGAGTCCTCTGGGTAGGCTGAAAGGTTGTCTTCTTCTACAACACAGATACTGCATAGTTAGGTTATCATAATTAGGTTATCCTCCTGCTTGAAAACTCTTCTTAGGTGGAATTTTTTTCCCATGTTTGTCCCAGATTTCCTGTCATGCAGAAGCTCAATCACAGTAATTCCTCAGGTATTCCAGCCTGTGTGCTGTGTATCTCCAAATCCTGAGCAACTCCACTGCAGAGTGATTGCCAGCGCTTTCAGGAAGAAGCAGCTGTGCAGTACATTAACTTTCCTGCATGTTCAGGAAATCCAGCCTGTCCCAGGCCCATCTGTACTCACAATATGTGAACAGTGGGGATCAGTGTGAAGTACAGCACAGCCTGTGCCAGGTACTCTTTGCATAAGGACCTTTAAAAAAGCCTGGGGTTTGCTTGTTTTAATAAGATCTTCAAAGTTTTTTTGTCAAGAGATACAGAATTAACTCATGCTTCTGTTTATCTATCAGGTAAGCTCTCATTGTTTCCTGGGAAGGCGTTGCTGAGATGTGCAGCAAAAAGCAGCGTGTCCAATTTACTTTTTTTTCTTTTGAATGCTCCTAAGCCATGTTGCTTGCACATGAAGATTGATTATGCATGTGCTCTATTAATATCTATTGCCCTCTATATAGCCATGCTCTGTGACCTGCCCCATAATGTCAAAAAAGAACTCTCATCTAGGAAATAGCTCTTATTCCAGCTGAGCAGTTACAGTTTCTTACATGTGATAGCAAAAACAGGAGCAGCAGAAGGCAGGGCCTGGCAGTCAGCTAGGTGGGATGTCCTGGAGGTTGCCTGGTCTACTGTCCTGGTTGAGATGACAGACCAGGAGCATGAGATCAGAGTGCTGTAGCTGCCTCTAATTTATGTCTGCAGTAGGAAAAGTGTTGGGCAGCAAGAATTATTCCTGCGTGAATAGTTTTGAGAAGGCAAATGCCTTGATGGAATGAGAGGAGAGGAGACGAGGTAGAAAAGTTGTCACTTAATATTATTGTACCATTTACCATGTTATGATGTGGGGGTAGACAGCCTGATGTATTGTGTTATGGCTGTACAGAGAGCAGCTTGAGCTTTCCAAAGCTCTCCTTAATTGATACAGTTTGCAAATGGAAATCCAGTTCCTTGGGCTGTGGAGTTGCAAGCAGCTACAGGAACAGGCAGCCATCTCTCTCATTCCATTACCATGTCCTAATGTCTTTGAGAATGTCCATCATCTGGTCTTTATGCTATGTCAGCCTTTGTCATGATGATCTTTGTCATCATAAATTTATGGTAACTGCATGCAATGCCTGGAAATGTACATTTTCTATGCTCCCCACAGACATTCATACAGCCTTCTTCAAATCTGCCACAAGATTTGCCTCCATTGTGACTCTCTGCTACTTGATTAGAGCTTGGCTGCCAGTGAACTGAGCCTATTCCTTGTTTTCCATAAGGACCAAAGCAAGAGAAGATATAGCAAATGCCGTATCAATCTAGTCTATTAACATTTTGCAACTTAGCATACATAACTCTCAGGTCAGCAAGCTTTCTAGAGCAAGGATTTTCTTTTTGTCCTTACTTGTGTAATTTCTAACAAAATGGAGTCTGAATCCTTGATGCATACTGTATTACAGACCAACAAATTACTATACTTTTTTGGTAGTAAAAAGAACAAAGCAGACAAGAAGGAAATGAAGTTTTATTTCTAAGGGCAGTGCAGAGGAAATGAGTCGGAGGAACATTCTGTGGTCCAGTGCACCTGAGTTTGCAGGTAGTATAAATGATCTCTTACAGGCTTCTTTGTCTTCATGTGCAGATTGCAGGACCAGCATCCAAGAAAAAGAAGGCATAGGCTTAGGTTGAGAAATTGGTAGCACACAAAAAAAAGGGAAAAAGTCTTTTATTCCAGCAAGAATACTCTTCAGAGTGCTGCAAGGATTTGTTCTTGGAACTCTGCCATTTCTAACCTCCATGAATGGATCCAGACAAACATGCCAATGTGCAAAACAGTTGAGATCTTGACTGAAGTGTTTCAAAAGCAGAGTAAGCTATGTGTGTATTGGCTGGAGGGAAGGAGATATCTAGAACAAAAGGATTTTCAGAAAATATTTTCTGGGAGTGTGATGTAATGGAATACTAGGGAGGAGGTAGATGCCTTATTTAATTAGACAGTCTTTGTCTCCTCTATCATTTGTTGCCTTTCCTACTAATTTATCTTAGAACATAATGCAGGAATTAACTAGAATGATGTAGGGGAAAAGTGACACTCAAGGAAATCAAATGTTCATATTTGCATAAATGAGCAGGCCACAGGTTTTTACAGAAATGTGTGTTGACCACTTGACAATATCTCCACTTTTTGTCTTGTTTATTGAGAAGTTGTAATTGAAGCAATGAAAAAGCATATGACTAGTTATATCCAAATCTGCTGCTTTTTTTTTTTTAAAGTGCAGGCAATTCACCGTGTGGTTTGTGTTTTGTAGCTAAAAGATTTTCCTGATCGCTGAAAGTCATATTTGTGTAACTAGCAAGTCATAACGTGCTTATTAATTCTTACTGAGTCCTGAGAATGTTTAATCAACAGTGTGGTTTGAACAAGTTTAGAAAATTAGTGCTGTTAATTAATAACTATTTCTGTTGAAAAGATTGAGACATTTCCAGTCAACATGTGCAGAAGACAGTTACATAGCTTGAATGTTTTCCTATTTGATTCTACTTTAAAAACATAAATATTTTACTTAAAATTTTAGAAATAATAAATGTTTTCCAGCTAAGGTGGTAAATAGAAGCCATTCACAGTGAATAATCTTTTCAGTCTTCGTTTCTGTTTGCAAACTATTCACAAAATGGCTTAGAAGTGCTTGTGAGAGAACATGAAGCATATACATCAGCTCAAAGCTTCTGCCCTCCCTGCTTTGGCTATTTGTTCCTCGCTGTTGATAGTATGGGTTTCATCAAGTCCTACCAAATGGGATTGCTTCTCATGTGGTCATCTGAAAGTTAATAAGGGAAAGAAAATCAGAGTATTAGTAATGATAGCTGAGTAAGCAGGATGAAAGCAGGATGAAATCAAATGTATTTTTAAAGTTAGCAAGTGAGCTGCCCAAATATTTCAGTTACCAAACTTTGTGTAACCACTCCTAACAGTGTTCGTAAGTGGTTCTATAACCAATTTGACATCACAGAAACAGACATTCATGGGAAGCTATTTTAGAAAGCAAATATAGCTATGAGTGAGCAAATTCAGGGAAATTAAATTTGATAATAAATGTGGAAATTAAAAAGGCCCTAAATTCAGCTAAAATGTATTTATTTTCCTAGCAGAAACATTTATACTGTGCTTGCTGCTTCCAGTGACTTTCATATAAAATACACACCTGACTAGTTGATATTAAACCATGTTCTTGTTGTTATGTTACTTCATCATCCAACTGGTCCTATCTGCGTTATGCTCTGATTTTTGTTGGTCTAATCCGGTACTTACACACTGTCCATTTGCGTGGTGCCTGCAGCCAGCTGGATGCCTGCCTGTTGTCTTGAGTAACACAGCTCCCACTTGCTTCAGCCATCTATGTAGACCACAAAACAATTACAGCTATCATGCTTTACAATGTGTGATTTGTTTGAAATTCAAAATTGTTATAGATCTGTGAATTCCAAGTGAATTCTGAATAACCGTACTATGTAGCGATTTGTTGCAACTGAGTATCTGTCTTTAATACTTGAAATGGTCTTTTTGTTGGGAAGCAAATTGAGGATCCTTCTATAGCAGATATGTGTGCTTATATTTTTGTATTGCTTTTGTGTATGCGGTGGTTGCAGAAATATTGCTATATGCTTTCAAAAGGTGATAGCAGGCACTGATCCTAGGTGTAGGAACTTGTCTGCCACAGGGATATCTTGATAATTGAGCATGATCATCAGTTGTGGATAGGGGCAGACAGCTGATGGTTGCTTAAGACAGCAGATAGATGAAGACTACTAGGTGGTTATGCCACTCCTGCTTGCATTGCTTATGACAAAACTGGGAAAGTCATTGTTGGAAGCTAAGGTTAACGTTTGAGGATGAGCATACATGTAGGCAGCCTCCCAAGGGAGGAGTGTCCAGTCTTCTCTAGCAACGGCAAACCCAACAAACTTTGTGCTTTCACCCACTTCCCATGGCAGTTCTGCCCCTTCCCATGGTGAAAGCACTGGCTCCTCCATCCTCAGAGTGGTAAAATTAAGTTTTGCTAACGTGTCTGAAGAGCTTTAATCTGTGTCTGTATACTGCAACTCCACATTTCATTATTAAAATCTCTTTTTTTATCCTTCTCCAACAAAGAGTATTTTCTGTTGATAAGTTCACAAAATTTTCTGTGTGTCTTCTTTGGCCTGAAAAGCAGCATTTTGGGAATTACTAAACTGCAGTGTATCCAGATTCCATCCAGCATTACAGATGATTAAAAAATCCTGAAAATTATGGTGTTTCGTAGTGAAAATGAGTGGTATAATTTTAATATACATGTATATATATCATGTGTTCTTTGATGAATGTGAACAACTAGGTAAATCACCCCTTGAATTGCATAATGTAACCAGCAGAAAAGTTACCACAGGACTTGATATGAAAATGAGAATTAACCAACAGCTGATTAGATCATTATAACTATTTGTTTTAACTGATTTGACATGTTTGTTCAGTTCAGCTTTTCATAAAGATTGTTAGACTGCATACACAATCACCTTTTCACTTGTCTCTTAAGGCTAATGGAGGAGAAATACAATTCACTTTGTTAATGACTGCGTGATTGTGACCTGTTATTGCTAGAGACAGACTTGGTATAAAATCCAAATTCTAGATGGTGTCTAGAGCCAGACACCCTAAAGCTCCGTACTTGCTCAGAGACAACATGAGGATTAAGCTGCTTTCTAATTCTTTCTCAAAGATCAACTAAGGCAAATTAAATATAGTAATTTTCCACACCTTGTTCTCTAGAGGATGTATGCAACAATTCACTATAAGATTTTAAACTTCCAGATTTTCCTCTTAAAATAGATAAATGGTCTGGCATCAAAAAAGGTCCATAAGACAGTTAATTTAATACCATTTTATCATGCAATTTTGAAAAACATTTGCACAACTGAGTTTTTAAGAGTTGTAGATGCTTTAGATGGTCCTGATGAAATATATGCAAACAACGGTCCATAATTACTGGAGTGCTTAAACATCAGTGTAAGGGTAATCTGCTTTCTTGCAGGGTTGAGGCAGAGGACAGGATTAGAAACCCGGCTGTACCATGCTTCCCTTTGAACCTTCTCAGACTTCCATGGAAAGGATTTTGGTCTCTCTCTCAAAGGTCATGACAAATGGAAGGAGCAGCCCAGCACTTTGGGATCATTGATGACTCCTTGGTAAGATGAAGAGTATTGAAATACCTTTGAGAGTTCTGGGGGTTTTATTGTCATTGTTTGTAGCTGGGTGTCAATTAAGCCAGTAATCAGTTACCAAATGATACCAAGCTTTTAAGACCCATCTGGAGGAAAAACATGTAAATGGAAAACACAGAAGCACATCTAGCCTTAAAATTATCACTAAGTTTACTACCATCAGCGTTGCATCTTATCTTCTTTACGGCTTTACAGTTTAGAAAAGAATAGTTGCTTGACTCTGGTTAGGTGTATTTTGAATGTAATTACCTTAGTTGCTCAGCCTGTCAGGCCAAAAAGAGATTTTAAATGACAAAGTGTGGCATGTAGTTATTTTCCATGTCAATTGTAAATATTTGGTGTCTATTGTAACTGATCTTTGAATGTACTTTAAATCATTTACCCAAGAAGATCTGGGATTTGTTAATTGAAATGGAGCTAAATGGAAGGACATGGAAAGCTAAAAATAAAAACAATCATCCCGAGGGATGTAATTGCATAGCTAAAAACTTTATGCTGCACTTCTACCAAGTGTTTGTATGTGTGCTGTAGTTCAGTGTATCCTACCTGTATCTACTACAAAGATGGATGCAGTTAACCTCTGGAAGTGATGTGCTGTGGCAGTCCCAAAAGGAGCTGACATTTAAAAAAGCTCTTCTTCAGGGAGGAGAAGGGAGCAAAGCAGGAGGAACAGTGGGAAATTTGGGAGATTAGCTGCAGGTCCTGTGTGTGTATGGTTGAAAAGATCTTGGCAGAATTGGTCTCAGTTTTGTTTGGAGGGTTGAAAAAGGCAGATGGGAGCTTGGAGGACCAGATGCATAGAACATTGCTTGAATGCCATGCAGATATCTCAGGGCTGTGTTCTTCACCTGTGATGAGAAATTGATGAATGTGAGAATTTTGGTGTTGCAGATAAAGATGTAACCGGTAGCCAGTGGCTCATGTTTGACAACATCCAGTCTAGAAATTGAACATGGAGGCTTACTTTGCTTCAAAATGTCTTTGTTGTTTTTTGAATGGTGAGGACAGACAATTAACCAATGAATGCTGTGAGTTGTTGTCATGGTTTTGCCCAGCTGGCAATGAAGCACCACGACAATCTCTTGCTTGGTGTCCCCCCTTAACCCCCATCCTTGTTAGGAGGCCTCAGTAAAGTGGGAGGAAAAAGGTTGTTGTGGATTGAGACAAGAGCAGGGAGGGCTCGTCACCAATTACAGTTCCAGGCAAAACAGACTCCAGCACTTGACTTAGAGAGGAAAGTAGGAAAGTTTATTCTACTACCTACAAGGAACAGAACAGAACAACAACAACAAAAAAATGCAAAAAGGGAGTAGGCTGATGATAAAATTACAACCAGCACTTTAAGATCTCCCTCCCCCATCCCTCCTTTCTTCCTGGGCCCAGCTCACTGCTCCCGATATCTCTACCTCCTCCCCCCTCAACAGCTCAGGGGGGCAGGGAATGGGGAATGTAGTCAGTTTTTCACAGATGGGCTCTGCTGCTTCTCTCTTCTCAGATGAGGACGACTCTTTGCATTCTTCCCCTGCATTCTTCCCCTCCCATGGGACACAGTCCTTAACGAACTTCTCTGGTGTGGGTTGTTCCCAGCAGCTGCAGCTTCTGCTGATACAGGGTCCCTCACATGGGATGCAGTCCTTAGTGAATATCTCTGGCCTGGGTTCTTCCTCACAGTTGCAACTTCTGCAGATACAGGGTCCCTCCCTCTGGACATGGCATGTTCTGGGCATAATTTTTATGAGCTTCTTTGGCATGAGTTCTTCCCCACAGTTACAGCTTCTGTGAATATGAGGTCCCTCCCATGGGACACAGCCTCTTTCAGCCATAGTCACTGCCCTTGATGTGGGGTCTTCAGCAAAATTAGTTACTGTCCCTGACGTGGGGGTTTAATGAAATGCAAACAAATCTCTGCTTCACCAGTTCTCTCTGCAGGATGCAGGAGGGTCTCTGCTCCAGCACACCTCTTCTTCTCTTCCTTCAGTGACTTTGGAGTCTGCATGGTTGATTCTCTCTTCCAACTCTTTGCACCACCACCAGCTTGAAAAGAAGAAGAAACAGAAGCAAGAAGAAACAGGAAGAAGCGTCCTCTTCTGGCTTCTTCATAAAAAATGATCATGGAGGTGTCTAATTGGCTCAGCCCCAGAAGTGGGTCTGGCTCAGAGCTGGGAAGAGTTTTGAGCAACTTCTTACAGGAGCCATCTTTACAGCCCCTTCCCCCTTACAACAAACAGCTTCACGTCAAACCATGACAGTTGTCTACCACTTTTTTTTTTTTTAATAAATCTAAACCATTTTAATAGATCTGCCTGGTTTAAAGTGGTTGGTTATTCAAAGATATAGTCTTGTCCGTGAGAAAAAAAGATTATGGCAATAGTTCACTCTAGTCTTTTAATAAGGAAGATTTTGTTGTGACTTAACATACAAACCCAAATTTAATATGTAGCAAATGGGAGTTCAATTTCCCACAGTGACTGCTCTCAGTCTGGAAGAGGAAGAGACAAGAGAAAGATACACAAACAAATACCATGTGAACTAAAAATAGGATGTGCATAGTGATTTTCAAATGACAGGGAAGGGCTTTGACAAATTCCCACAGGACTGGGAAGTAATATACATCACCCATTCTCACAATGTCAGTCACCTTGGGTTGTTTCATCCTCATTCTTCCCTCCTGAAATCCACCCAAGGAAACAAAGCATATGAGAGGAAAAACCCCAAACAGAAAATGTTTGTTGCTGCTTTGTGAGACTTGAAGTACTTTCTGGCTCTTGAACACTCTTCTGCACAGCTGATCTTTTCCTCTCCGTGTGACCAGGAGGTGCTTATCTCAGTCCAAAATGACAACACAGAGTCAGGATAACCTTTGTTCTAGTGGTTTCAAAACCTATGTGGTACCTATGCATTGGTTACAAAACTTTGTACCTCACTCACCCTGTGACATTACATGTAGTGTCTTATGGTTGTGTAGCTGATTTATACTCATTTTGCTGTGAAGTATCCTCTATCTATGGCACAAAAATTTTGGTTTTAAATCTTAAAGCTTGGATAAATATTTCCGTGGGGGTTTTAATGTATGCTACCACAGGGTCCAGTCTCCAGTCACACCAGGATGCTATTGTGAAGAAACAGCATACAACATGTAGAGAAACAGTCCCTTCACAACATATTAGCTGCTTAAGTAGCAAAGTGCTTTCCTTTCAGAGGACAAAGTCAGAGTTATTGCACAGAAACATGAAGTGAATTGGTAAATACAAGAATTGACTCTCAGTTCTCACTGTAAACCCAAGACTTTAATCACACGGCAATCATGGCAATCCACCCAATCTGTTGTCTGGTTTTGTTGTTTGGTTTTTTGCTTCATGGAAAGCTTTTCCTTTATTATTTTTTTTTTAATTTTTTAATTACATTTTTTTGTGCTGTGGTTGCTGCAGAGATCCTAATAGATTACACTTCCTTCAATGTAATTGCTTGGTTTACTATTACATCTGTGATGTGACCCAGAAAAAGGATGATTTAAAAAATCTTAATAATTATAAGCAGATGCAAAAGCATCTGAAAAATGCAAAATTGATTTTAGTCTGATTTTTCTAAAACATACATACATAATAAAAACTTTCTGAAGTCAACACTGTTGATCTAATGATACATTAACTCCAAGTTTTCTTTAATATAAGAGATTGATTGATATTTTTAGTGTCAAAAGAGTGCTAATGTTCTTATTAACAATTATATAAAAAGATCATTTAGCAGAGATATAAACTCTGTAAAAGCAGTTTGCAACTCTTAAGGACCATGCTATATGGTAATCTTTTCTATATGACTGGAAAATATGCTTCTATTGAAATGTATGTAAATTTGACCCATCAGATCAGTTCTAAAAAAAGTAAAGATAAAAGATTAGCAATAACTAAATTAAAGGAATCATGTACTTACTGACAAAGAACACTGGTATTTCCTAATCACTTCTAAGGCGTTTTCTCTGTCTGCAAGATTATGGATATTTTTCTAGGATATAATAATATTTTTTCAAGGGTCCCAAAAGCTGACACCTGAATCTTCTCACCTTTTAGGAAGAGAAATTATTTCATAAAATTATGGGACATTATTAACATTTTCAAACTGGTTCGGAAAGAGATTAGAAAGTAATACTCTACCAGAGGAGAGACAACATTTCTGAGAAGAAAAAACCCTACCTCCTAAGAAAACAAAGAGTTTTGTGTGGGATCAGAGTCTTTGTAAATCACTCCAGAATAGGTTAGGGTTGCTGACACTTCTGTCTGATGATTACAGCTACCTGAAACTCTTTCTGTAGAAATTCACTTTACACTTACTTTCATATGGGCCAAACAGTGATGAACGTGGGTTTTTCCAAAACTCACCAGCATTATTACCAGTGTTGGACAAGCCGCTGCTCTTTATTCTAGACTTCCGCTAAACTCTTGATGTCGTCTTAGTGAAGCATTGATATCTCTATGTTTTTCTTTAGTAACTACAAGTTTCTTGGTTATTAAATATGTTAGTTCCTAAAACTTTTCAACACATGCCTAAGAACTGTTTTATGATCTAGGTAGTGAAGCAATCTTCAGCAACACATTGATGTGATTCAATAACAGTGAAGTCCTTAAATTTAATTTTTATCATTTTAACCCTTCCATAAGTTTACTTTAGGTATATCAGAACTGATCTGATCTAGGTTGACTTGCTTCTGCAGGGGGGTTGGACTAGATCATCTCTAAAGGTCCCTTCCAACTCCTACTATTCTATGATTCTAAGATTCTAAGAGGGAGTGGGAATTGAAAGTTTTATTTAAATTTGGGGGATATTGAGTGTCTATCCAAGGGAAAGATAATTCCAACTTTATATATGCCTATCCTTTAACTTAAGCCAAAATATCTCTTTTTTTTTTTTTTTTTACCTTGTATCTAATGGATAAAATAGGATCAGGTGAGAATGTAGGATTCTTATTCCAGGAAATGTTAAAAGCTTAAGACAGTGTTCTTGCTGTGATGTTTTCCATTTTATTGAGAAATAATATATCATTTTCCAGCCATTTTTTTCTGAAACAAAACTTCCTTAATTTTTAATCTCTTAATGTAAGTAATTTTAACACTTTATTATTATTATTATTATTTTCTACAGAATCAGTTGTCTACACTAATACAATGTCATAAAAGTTAACATACCAGTAAAATAGTGATTTCTGCTTTAAAATAAAATAGAGAGTAATAGCATCCTAGAATCATTTATGTTGGAAAAGACCTTTAATATCATTAAGTCCAACTGTTAATTGCCATGTCCACCATTAAACCACATCCCTGGGTGCCACATCTACATATCTTTCACATAGCTCCAGGGGGTTGTGACTCAACCCCTTCTCTGGGCAGCTCATTCCAACACTTCATGTCCCTTTCAGTGATTTTTTTTTTCCCTAATATCCAATCTAAATCTACCCTGGCACAATTTGAGCCTATTTCCTCCTGTCCCGTCGTTCATTACTGGAGAGAAGAGATGGACCCCCACCTCACTACAGCCTCCTTTCAGGTAGTTGTAAAGGGTTATAAGGTCTCCCCTCAACCTCCTTTTCTCCAGACTAAACATCTCCATTTCCCTCAGCTGCTCCTCATAAGACTTGTTCTCCAGACCCTTCACCAGTTTCATGGCCCATTTCTGGACATGCTCCAGCACTTCAATGTCCTTCTTGTAGTGAGGAGCCCAAAATCGAACATAGTATTTGGGGTGCAACCATGCAACAATGATATATGATTCACATATGATTTTAATAATAACTCTCAGAAGCAGCCTGAGATTCGAAGTTGGAAAACTTTACGGAAATGTCAAATACAGTTAAAATGCAAGCACCGGTAAACAGTTTTGTAAAGGAAATGAAACTTCATATTGCTTTAAAATACAGTTAACAGTTCAATTTTTCAGATAATTGGTTTCCTCCATATAAACTTCTACCGACATCAATAAAGAAAGACTCAAATCAAGCTGTAGAGAAGCCTGAATTCTGTGCACTTTTCATCTCTCTGGCATACTGAAACAATGCTAGACTCAGGATTAGTTCTTTCAGTAAAGCTTCTGCCATGGTGAATATTTTGCTAATTAAAACAACATAATATGCATTGATAATTCTCAAAGTTTTACTTAAGATATAATATAATATTAATACTAGTAAATAATTATAAATTTCTCCACACACTGTGCAATCAATAAAACTGAGTTTTTCATTTAAAGTGTTGTGATTAACCTTTGGATTTCCACCAACACTGTAGTTTGGCAGTGGACTGAACCATTAACCATTTGCAAGCCTGTCTGTGACAGTCTCTTCATTAAAAGTTCAGTAAAAGATCATTTTCCTCAAGAGGCAAGATTACACTTGCACAACAATTTTTATATTGCTGAGATTATCATATTTCAGCTTCATATCCTGAGGATTATATCTTGATGTTATTCCTAGGAACTAAAAGCATCTTTAATTAGGTATTTTTTGAGTATAAGCAACTCAGAAGTAGCTTCCTTCCAGAACTGCAGGAAGGAAGGAAAACTGGCATGTTAGTTCAGGCAATGGGTGGCCTCTGGTAAGAGCTGTCTGGCCTGGATGAGGAGCATGACTTGACTGGGATTTATAGTCTTCTGTGCATAGAATCATAGAGACCATCTAGTCTAACCCTCCTGCAGAAACAGGTCAACCTAGATTGGGTCTCATAGGAACGTGTCCAGGCAGGTCTTGAAGACCTCCAAGGAAGGAGACTCCACAACCCCTCTGGGCAGCCTGTGCCAGGTCTCCATCACCCTCACAGTAAAACAGGTTTTTTTTAGACATGCACGTCGACTGTCCTCCATGATTGTTCAAAAATGATGCAGAGAGGCTTAGCAATCACATCAGCCAGCTCTCTCAGCACTCTAGGATGGATCCCATAAGGACCCATTGACTTATGAGCCTTAAGCTTGGCAGACAAGTCTTCAATCTCTTCCTTGTCCACTGGAATAAGGGCAAGTCCTCTGCTGTCCAGGCCATCCTCCTATCCTTGCTGGACTGGGCTTTCCAAGGGCCAGCTTTGTTCATTGGCAATTTCAGCAGCTCTAGCAAGCACCATTGGTTAAGTTCACACTTTATTTGTTCATGTGATTTAGTTTCTAGATGTGACTGAGAAAAAAGAAGACACTATAATCTTGCTTCCTTTGTAGCCACTTCTGCTCTCATAGAGACCAAGACTCACCTCACTACAACCTCCCTTCAAGCTCAGCAATAAGATTTTTCCTGAGCCTCCTCTTCTCTAGGCTAAACAACTCCAGCTCCCTCAGCGGCTCATCATAAGACTTGTTCTCTAGGCCCCTCACCAGCTTCATTACCCTTCTCTGGACACACTCCAGCACAAAGCGAGACATTTCCACCTTGGGCTCCCCTCCCCACTGAGTGTGAGTGTGTACCATCTTACAGCAGCATTCCCCATTCGCCCTATGCCTTGCGCTATCACACAGACAGCCTGACATCTGTCTTGACGATAAAGTAATTCTAGGTGCCAAGCTGCTAAACCCTGCACTGCCCTTTCCAGACTACTGACAATGGAGGGTGTGCTTGAAGTTTTGGCTGTGTTAGACACATATTCTCAGCATATCCCTAAATAATAGTCACAAATGGCATTCATCAGTTCATGTGCTACAGACAGAAAAAATGTTGCTGGACTGGAGGAAGAAACTCACTTTACCTAAGGTGACCCCAAGTACTAATTTCCATCATTGTAATTTACTGGCTTAGAAAAACATAAAGACACATTTGCTATTGGCCTTTTGAAGCATTGCAAATTGTCAAACTTGTACACTACAGGTGAATCTATGTTGTGTTTTTTATGTGAACCTGAGAACCTCATCTGATAACAACTGAGTCAAAATAACTACGCCAGTAAAGTATTTTGACACCTCTAATCAGGTACTGGCTTTTGGTGAATTTTCAGGGTAAGCAGAAGAGTTTCTCTCAAATTCTGTTCCAGAAGATCATGCTGCCTTGTGCAGCAAAGGCAGAGCAGAATTTATAGGCAAACCTGTTCAGAAAACTTCCTTCCAGCAAAGGAGATGTAGGGACTGTCTGTCAGAAAGATTTATACTCAGGTTTGTATTTCTGTGCGTAGTAGAGAAATAACCAAAGTGCTATTTCTACTCAAGTCTATGAAGCTGTGATGATAGTTTTTCAAATGGCATTATTTAATTTTTTGAAGAAGAAAGCTAAAAAAGTCCTTGCCTTGAATACAACTGTTCTAAAGTAAAATCCTTTGAATCGCACTAAAACTTTTTCTCTGAAGTCAGTTCAACCTTTAAGTGTTATGGATGGTTTCATGGGTTTGTACAAATGTTTTGTGGCCTTCCTTTCCTCTATGATCTGAGATTCTTATTGCCTATACATCTCTTTCATGGTACTTTATGGCATACTGTCATGGCAATCATACATTGCAGGAAAGGCTGCCTAACCCTTAGGCAAGATGGAGGGTTCTAGAATGACAGGTCCCATGAGATGCTTCAACGTCACAGGCTGCTGCAATTTCATATGGCCTTCAGTAAACTTTTCTTCAGTTAGTTTAAATGTAAGAAAATTAAATTCATTAATATGAAAAATTTGAAATATCTCTTTCTGGTTTAGGGGGAAAAAGTATTTTCTGGGTTTTTTTGGGAAATGTTTCAAACAATTTCTCAGAATGTTTTGGTATTTACTCTGTTCATGCAACAAAAATAACATCAAAATATTTGAACTTAGAAAACATTTGAATTAATGTCTCTTGGCATTTTAATCAGTCCCAAAAGGAAGAAAAAGTACTCTGGTAGAAGAATAATGGAAGAGGTCAAATGTCAGTGTTAGCATCATGAAGTGTTGGGTACACAAACTGCATTGGGCTTCTATGTGAGTGACAGAGAATTTCTTGCCATGTTTAATGGAGTTGGCACTAAGTGACTCAAATCACTTTCACCTTTTGTCTAGGATGTGCTACTACTTGTCTCCTCTGTTTGACTGTGCTTCCACAAATCCTTCGACTCCTGTGCTATAGTATTATTTTATTTAGTTGATTTTCTCAAGAAAGTTGTAATGTTACTATCATTTTATTCTGGTGACCAAAGTAGTCAATTGAAAGTAGTTGGCTAATGTTTCTCACAAATTTTGCCTGTGGGAAACTGGATGGTTGGACCACTATCTAAGAAATGCTTTGCTTTTTTGGCTTACCAGAGAAATGAAATCATACTGCCTTTGTGCAAGCATACATGTGGGTTCCCATCATCACTTTTGAGCTCATTGTTCTTGTGGAAATCAGCCTTCAGAGATAATTACACTTTGAAAACAGCTGATTAGTTAAAGGAAGGAGATATTACACATGCTTCTAGCAAAAGATGTTGGTTGAGCTCATTCTCTTTTAGACACTAAGCAATCAACAGCAGAGGGATAATACACAAATGAACTGGGCATAGAAGTTGTTTCAGATGAGACTGCAGCTTTCTAGACAAATAAAACAGAAGTGACTTACAAGCTGTAGAAACCAGGCATCACTCATTTTAGTGCTTGTCATGTTTTAAGAGGTTTCTCTTCCCCTCTGCCTGACACTCTCATGGTAGTGAGTCATTCAAAAAGTCAAGTTCTGAACCTGAATTAAGGAGCTGACAAAGAAAAGTCTTTCAGTGAGATGTTTGTGTTCCTGCAGTTCTCCAAAGCTTCCAGCCTTCTTGCAGAAGTTGTGGATGGAAAGTGTCAAGGAAAGAAAAATAACTAAAAATACACGTTAAGTGTAACTCTGTCAACACTGTCATGTAATTATCTCAATACATGACCAAGGGATGCTCTGGTCTCTGTGACACAATACTATTCTTGCAGCAGGATTGCTCCAGAAAAAAAGAGTTAATGCTGGATAGGTTGAGGTTTATGAACTCTATTTTGTTCCCTTTTTTTTTTTTTTTTGACACCCTGCTATCAAGTAGGTCTTCTGAGGAAAATGAGATGAGATTATTAGATAGGTTTTCTAGGTCAGACTGGTATTAAATAGAAATAACTAAAATACTTACATTTTAAAACGTATGGAGTTGATATTCCATGACATTCTGATTTAAAATCTTGCTTTGTTTCAGAACTGGAAGACATTTTAGTGTATTGATTAATACAAAGGCTAGGGAGAGGAAGTTGTGGAAAGACAAAAGTCCCTTCTTTAAGAACAAGGCTATGCTGTAAAAACTGCGCTAATTAAATTTGCATATTCTGCAAAGAGAACTGAAATAACAAATTACTAAGTGATGGGTGCCACTTTGACTTTAGTGTAAATGTTCAGCAGAAAGCTTTTGCATGAGATTTAGTTTTGTTTCTATGAGCTATGCTTCATCTAGCTTCTAGAGGGGGATAATTCAGCCTAAATATATGAGATCAGTAGAGGTCATTTGTACTCATCTCAATCTGAAAGCCATTAATCTTGAAAGTTGGTCCTCATCTATACTGTAAACTGAACTTAATACACATCCAAAGTAAACACTAAATCTGTAATGGGATCCAAATCAAAATTTGGATACCATGGCTTATGTGTAATGTCTAAACTTTTCCTTCCATAGTTAGCAGTGTCTTAGATTTATCTCTATTATACTGCTGTCAGTGCTCATTGATTTTGCACACTCCAGCTTGATGGACCATTTAATTAACATTAATCTGTTTTGAATATACAGTCTGCATAGGTAAGATGTGCACACCGTAGTAACCAGTTTCTTGTTAAGTACTATCCTAATACAATTAACTGTTGAGTGTCTATACCTCATTTACAGATAAGCTCCTTATAAATTCCCTCTAGTGTGACAATTCCTGTTTTAACTTTTTTTTTTTTTGAAAGCAGGATCATTGGCAAAGTTGTAGGTGCAATTTCTTACTGTAAAGGCTGACTTTGAACACCAGTCTGATAACTGGACTATGCAGCTGGTTCTTGAAGATACGCATTTGAATCATTGGCCATCTGGTTACTTGGAAGTTTACAGAAAAAGGAATTTAGCGTCATGCCCTAGATGTCCAGCCTCTTTTGTTATTTATGTTAATTGAACCAGTTTGCTGGCCAATTACAAAGAAGGGACAAAAAAACAAATAGATTGTAGAGACAAATTTCTCTGTCTCTCAAGAAATGACTGAAAAGTTGGCAGGATGGAGCAGGAGAGCTGACACTCTCATAATTTACTTTCCAAGAGAATCTCTTCTTGCAGTAGTCAAGGAATTTGTAGAAAATCTGAAATAGATTTTTTAATCTTATTTAAAGAAATACTTTTATTTCCTTAGGATATGGTATCTATTAGGGCAGTAGAAATATATATTCAAGGTGAACAACCTGTATTAACCAGCTGGCTAGATGAGGGGAGAGCAGTGGATGTCATCTACCTTGACTTCAGCAAGGTTTTGACAGTGTCTCCCATTACATTCTCATCAGAAAGCTCAGGCAGTGTGGCTTAGATGAGTAGACAGTGAGGTGGATCAAGAGCTGGCTGAATTACAGAGCCCAGAGGGTGGTGATCAATGGTACAGAATCAAGTTGGAGGCCTGTGGCCAGTGGAGTTCCACAGCGATCAGTTCTGGGGCCAGTCTTGTTCAGCATCTTCACCTGGATGAGGGGACAGAGTGTACCCTCAGCAAGTTCCCTGATGACACCAAACTGGGAGGACTGGCTGATTCCCCAGAAGGCTGTGCTGCCATTCAGTGGGATCTCAATCGGCTTGAGAGTTGAACCTCATGAGGTTCAACAAGGACAAGTGCAGAGTCCTGCATCTGGGAAGGAACAACTCCATGCACTAGTACAGGCTGGGGGTCGAACTGCTGCAGAGCAGCTCTGCAGAGAGAGACCTGGGAGTCCTGATTGATTGATAATAAGCTAGATATGAGCCAGCAATGTGCCCTCGTGGCCAAGAAGGCCAATGGCATCCTGGGATGCATCAAGAAGAGTGTGGCCAGCAGGTCAAGGGTGGTTCTTCTCCCCCTCTACTCTGCCCTGGTGAGGCCTCATCTGGAGTACTGTGTCTTGTTCTGGGCTCCTCAGCTCAAGAGGGACAGAGAACTTCTGGAGAGAGTCCAGTGCAGGGCCACCAAGATGATCAGGGGACTGGAACATCTCTCATACGAGGAAAGGCTGTGGGAACTGGGGCTGTTTAGTCTGGAGGAGATTGACGCGAGTTCTTATTAAAATTTATAAATATCTAAAGGGTGGGTGTCAGGAGGTTGGGACATCCCTTTTTTCTATAGTAGCTAGCAACAGGACAAGGGGTAATGGGATGAAGCTGGAACACAAAAAGTTCCACTTAAATATAAGAAAAAATTATTTCACTGTTCAGGTGAGGGAGCAGTGGAACAGGCTGCCCAGAGGGGTTGTGGAGTCTCCTTCCTTGGAGGTCTTCAAAACCCACCTGAACATGTTCCTATGTGACCTGATCTAGGTGAGCCTGCTTCTGCAGGGGGGGGTGGACTAGATGATCTCTAAAGGTCCCTTCCAACCCCTACCATTCTATGATTCTGATTCTATGATTAGCCAAGCTGCAAATTATTACAATGGCTCACAGAGTAGGAGATGGGGGTTTGGGGTTGTTTGGTTTTGGGTTATTTTTGTCCATCAAGGTCAGAAGCAAAGAACTAAAGATTTATTCCAAGTTTATTCACAAACAAAGAAAGTCTGGTGGGGGATGTGATAGTTGGAGGCCACCTAGGGCATAGTGATCATGAAATTATTGAGTTGCAATCCTCAGAGAAGCAAGTTCAGTTTTGCTGAACTGCAACCTTAGATTTCCAGAGGACAGACTGAATTGTTTAGGATGTAGGTAGCCAGTGTCCCTTGGGAGACAGTCCTGAAGGGCAGAGAGGTCCAAGAAGACTGGACATTCTTCAAGAACGATATCTTAAAGTTTCAGGATCAAGCTCTTCCCTTGTGCAAGAAGATGAGCTGGTGGGGCAGAAGACCTTCCTGGCTGAACAAGGAGCTTCTGCTCGAGCTCAGGAGGAAAAAGAGAATCTGTGATCTCTGGAAGAAAGTTCAGGCAGCCCAGGAGAAAATTAGAAGGGCCAAGACTCAACTAGTAGTTAAGCAGGCCACTACTGCAAAAGACAATAAGAAAAGTTTCTACAAATATATTAGCAACAAAAGGAGACCTAAGAGGTATCTTCCCCCTTTAATAAATGAAGGGGTAAACCTAGTGAGCAAGGACGAGGAAAAGACTGAGATACTTAACACCTTCTTTGCCTCAGTCTTCAATACTAAAACCAGCTCTTCTCTGGGCACTCATCCACCAGAGCCAGAAGACAGGGACAGGGGACAGAATGAAGCTGCCTTAGTGCAAAGGGAAATGGTGTGTGACCTGCTCGACCTTGACACACACAAGTCAATGTGGCCAGGTGGAATCCACCCAAGGATGCTGAGGGAGCTGAAATGCTCACCGAGACGCTCTCCATTATTTACCAGGAGTTCTAGCTCACTGGGTAGGTCCCAGAGAACTGGAGGATGGCAAATGTGACTCTCATCAATAAGAAGGGTCAGAAGGAGTATCCTGGGAACTACAGGACTGTCAGTCTGACCTTGGTGCTGGGGAAGGTTATGGAAGAGTTTATCCTGAGGTACATACAGGATAACCAAGAGTTCAGGCCCAGCCAACATGGCTTTATGAAGGGCTGGTCCTGTTTGACCAATCTGATCTCCTTCCATGACAAGATGACCAGAGTAGTGGATGAGGGAAAGGCTGTCGATATGGTCTTCCTGGACTTCAGTAAGGTCTTTAACATGGTCTCTCACAGCATCCTCCTGGAGAAACTTGCTGCTCATGACTTAGATGGGCCTACTCTGAGATGGGTGGTGGCTGAGCCTAGACTGGTGTTCCCCAGGGCTCAGTGCTGGGGCCTGTTTGTTTAACATCTTTATCAATGATCTGGATGAGGGGATCAAGTGCACCCTCAGTAAATTTGCAGATGACACCAAGCTGGATGGGTGCATAGACCTGCTTGAGGGCAGGAAGGCTCTTCAAAGGACAGGCTGGAGTGATGGGCCAAGGCCAATTGTGTGAGATTCAACAAGATCAAGTGCTGGATGCTGCACTTGGGCCACAAATGTTTAGCCTGGAAAATAGGAGGAGGCTGAGAGGATATATGATCACTCCCTACAAGTGCCTGAAGGGGAGTTGTAGTGGGGTGGGGGTTGATCTCCTCTCTTCAGTAATGAATGATAGAACACAAGGAAATGGGTTCAAGTTGCACCAGAGGAGGTTTAGGTTGGACATGAGGAAGAACTTTTTCACCAAAAGGGTAATTAAGCATCGGAACTGGCTGCCCAGGGAGATGATAGAGTCACCATCCCTGGAGATATTCACAGGATGCATACATGAAGTGCTGAGGAAAATGGTTTAGTTTCGTGATGGGCTTGGCAGTGTGAGGTTAGTGATTGGACTTGATGATCTTAAAGATCTTTTCCAACTCTAACAATTCTATGATTCTGTGATTCTAAGTTTTTCATGTAGATCTGGAATAAAAAATTGTTATGAAGAAAGGAGTTTCCTACCTTTGTAATCTAAGTATCAAACTACTAAACCATACTATCTCATTTGAATGGAAGAGGTGAATAGAATGACTGAGAATTGTGGAAGGTGAAC
Source organism: Colius striatus (assembly GCF_028858725.1). Taxonomy (NCBI): domain Eukaryota; kingdom Metazoa; phylum Chordata; class Aves; order Coliiformes; family Coliidae; genus Colius; species Colius striatus. Next base: position 77,310,294 of record NC_084762.1, on the reverse strand, counting down.
TTACTGACTGTAAAGAACATTAATATTAGAAATACGAAAAGATTGGTAGTGCGTCTACCTCTTACGAAAGATAATCTCTCAAGTCACTGGGACACAAAAATTGTACCAAGTTTGTGATTTCTAGCTCTTTGATTTTAAGATTATCCAGGGTCCAAGAATTTTGCTGAGATGAACTTCAGACAGGGGAACTGAAGTGTTTCTGGGATGCTGGTTACATCAAGGCCAATGCAGATCATATCTTTACAGTAGTAATCATGTGAGCCAAGTGCACTCCCAGCACTCAATATGAGAAGGAACTGATTACCCACCACATCAAAGCTGGAATTTCAGTTAGGCGAGTACAAGAAGTAAACCATTAGTGTTGCCTCAGGAGCTGATTTCTGTTGTTTTAAAAGGATTTCTTAGGTAGACCTGTGATCCACATCTTAATCACCGCTTCTTAGAAAGACTGATTATTAATGCAGACCTGTGATCCATATGGTCATGACTTTCAAAATTTTGGATGCTTTTCAAGGCAAAAGGTCTAACGTCAGATCTAGATCTAAAATTGCAAAGTATTTCACTGTAATTTTTTTTTATAGGCAAAGACTCTATTGAGAGATGAAGTTAAAAAGGGGGAAAAAAAAGAAAGCAGATGAACAAGTGCTGCGTTCCTTAATTCTGTTCTGGGAACTGATAGCAGCCATCAACAGTAACACCATTTTGCTGGTGTAAGCGAGGCTGCGGACATCCATCCTTGTCCAAGTTGGGCTGTAGTACCTAAGTTACTCATTGTTTGTCAGCCACCATCCAGAGTCTTGCAGATGAAACAGTCATGACACCAGTTCTGACTCATCTGGGTGTACGGAAACTGGAGCCCTGGGTGGATGGCATCCAGTGGCCATACTGACAGCAAGGAGAAGGGAAGGGTCTCCTGATTTTCCTACATGCAAAATGGGAATGGCAACAGCTTTCATCAAAGAGGAGGCAACAAAGAGCTGGGAACTTGACAGCACACTGAACCTGCAAGGCTGATGTGGAAAAATGCCAAAAGCTTATTTTAGGATGGTGTGCTGCTGTGATTGTTCCTATATACCAGGAAGGTTTTTCTAGTGAAAACAGGTTTAAGATATTCCATAGACAGTAATGTGAAAGTATGTATTCAAAAAGTCTGCATGGAATGAATATGCAAGAGCTTGTGCAGACACATTTAACTCTGGCTGGTTTTGCAGTCTCTATATATTGTGAAGATAGCTTTCTTTTTTTTCTGGAATGTGTATATATATGATATATTTAACATAATCCAACACTTCTTCTATATAAAAGAACATAAAATATCTTCACTTCCTGTGATGATAAAGCCCTTCAGATCTAATGTATTGAAATTGACTGATATAAAATGGAGGCTTTTTTTTAAAGGCTCCGAACATTTCCAGAAGTACAGACACTTAAATTCATGCTCTGTGCTTAACTAATGGCAGCTGTATTCTCTAAAATGGTACACTTGGTCCTGTCCTCCCACATGCTATAACAGCTAACCAACAAAAGCTCTCAGGGGTTTAAAAATAATCTTACTGTGCTCAGGGCAAAGGAGGCTTTTACACTGATGATATGCTACACGCCTTTTGTAAATCAGTTTATCAAACCCAAGATAAAGCTGCAGATTTAGAGATACATTTGAAATTCTGATTATGCATGTGGTAATTGTTAATAAACTAATGGACAGCAGTTGAGTGTTCATTAGTCACTGAATATTAGTTCTGCAAATGTCTCACTTAGGTTGCTTTTAACATTCAAATAGAAAAATTAATCATTGGAAAAAACACTGACATCTTTAATTAGTGACAGTGCTGGATTATTTTGATCATCTTTAATTTTATGGAGAACTCATCCTTCTCATCATCACTGATGCTAATTGACTGGTACCAGTGAGAAGTTTCACTGACGACAATTTTTGTTACATAAATAAGTTCAAGTATCTGCGTTTGAAAATAAGGTGCCTAAATTTAAGCATATTTTCTGAATGTTTCATATGAAGGACCACATACTACTCAAAAAGCAGCTGTTTTTAAAAATTGTGTTAAGTTAGTACAAATGATCATAACAAAGGGAGAGGAAGAAATCACCACTTCTTCCAGAGGAAGCCTGTATGCAGGAATTATATTTATCAGCAGTACTCACTGTGTAAGGACACATGTATTGGCATCTGTTGCCTTACAATCGTGGTCCTAAAAATTCCAAGAAACTAGCTTGCAGTGCAACCAGAAAAAATATGCCAATAGCTGAAAAAGACTTATGCAAAACTTGATATATTTTACTGGTTATATTTTTGTTTTTCAAGGGTTTCTCCTCCATGTCAATACATGGCATAGTCTCTAACTATGTAGCATATCCATGTCACTGTGTGACCCTTTGTGCCAGAAACAGTCACTGTGTGATAGGTAGACTCTGCATTTGGGATGGCTAACTATCTCACCCTTCCTTCATGTTTATAGGAGTGTTGTGACTGTGCAGGGCATGCACAGATGTTTTGATGCTTTTATCACTTGGATCATCCAAGAAAATGTTAGATCAGTCAGCATGACCAGACTTTGATTAATGATCTGCATTAAATGTAAGAGGAGTTCAAGGATTTTCTCTGCAGCAGGGCCACATCATACAACTGGAAGCAGGGTGGTGGCACTGCCCAATGCTGTTGGATAATCCATATAGTAGATTGTGGTCATCCTTGGACCAACAGTATGCTCATTTATAGTTTACAGCTGGACCATTGTTGTTTTCTTCTTTGTTAGCCACTGCATTCAACTCTTGGTCATTTGGCCAAGGGAAAATTTTGATAGATGGTCATTGGGATCAGGATTAGCATCTGTGCTGCAGCCACTGAGAACATCTGTGTTGGCAACTTGTAACAGCAAAGTACAGTAGGGCTAAAAATTTTATCATCAAAGGGGTTTCATGTGTCAGTTATTCACTCAGAAAGAGTTTGAGTGATGGAAAAGAAGACAAGTGTGCCAAACCCCAGACATTTGGTAGCCTTGCTCACAGTCAAGGGTGTCCTGATTTACTCCTTGACTCTATTGCAGTGCCACAGCTTGCCATGTATTATTGGAAACAAAGTCACTTTTTAAGAGATGTGCTTGGTGCCATACATGTCCTCCCAGCTTTCCTCTGGCACCCTGACCCTATATGTTGGAGATGTAGCTGACAATGGCAACACTTCTAAAAGTGTAAAGGCGTAATGCAGAATTAACTGTAGAGTTTCAATCCCTTTTAAGCCTTATTGAGTCTGTCATTTTAACCACTGTAAATATGGGAATCCAATTCCCTTCCTCACCTGTGTGCTGTTCTAACATCATGCCAATGAAATGCTGCTGGCTACTAAAATCAGGAGTTGTGCTAAAAAAACAGAGTTGTCATTGGTGAATTTAACATATGGTTTTAAACTGGAATCAGTCACTAGAACTGAGGTGGTAAAAAGGGACATGGGACTAAGCAAGGGAATAAGGAAAAGTAGATTAGTGTAAATTAGTGTCAGGAAGCTAGAAAAAAGCAGAAGGAAAGAAAGAACCTGAGAAAATTAGGGAGGAAGAAAGGATGGAAACAGAAGTATCATTGATGGAGGAGAAGAATGCATCAAAAGTGAACTTATAGGCACTGGCAGCACAGTGAGGAAAAAAGAGAAACACAGAAAAAGAGGGAAATGAATAATGTATTGCTCCATTGCACTTCAGTTCTGAAGTGGATTTTGGAGTTATTACTGCAATCTTAAAAGTTTTCCAACTGAATTGGAATCAAGCCCTCACTTCACCCTTCACATCTCGTTAGGCGGTTTTTAGATCACAACTTATTTATAGGTGCTCATATCTCTCGTCCTGACTGTGGTGGCTTTGCTATAGCTTGACATTCTTCAGCCTTAAATGTCTTGCCTCTGGCATAGACTAACCACAGCTACCTTGGCATCCATCTGAAGCTGGCCTTCCTTTTCATTATATAACTCTGTTTCCTTTTCTCTTCTAGAACTTTTCTGAAAATTTCTCTGTTTATCTTCTTTTTGCATCATCCCATTGATTGTGTTTACACAAAGCTTTTGCTCTAGGCTACTGTGCTTTCTGAATCTCTTCAAGAAAAGGAAATGGAAAAGTAGCACAACAGTCACCTGATCTACATCTGGATGAGTTTTCAGACTGAGAAGGGTCAGGTTGACTGCCTATATCTTACCCACCTCTTGCCCACCTTCTGCCTTTCTACTGCCTTTACCTGTTCCTCCAACACAGAGGGATTTTAACTGTTGCATATTTAATTATTTAATAGCTTCAGGTAAAGGAAAGACTTTATTGCCTTCATCTACATGTGCTGTATAATGCAGGAAATTAGCAATAGGTGGTGATACTGATACACTTTCTCTAATGCTGGAGAAAGGACTGCAAGTGTAACAATTCACTATTTCTATAATAAGAAGAAGATCACTGTGTTCTAATGTCATTGGTGAGCCAAAGCAGTAGTCATTAGAAACAATTTGCCCCACCAGCCCTACACCAGTTCACAGAGGGAATGGTAGGTCCATCATGCTCTTAGCCAAGAAAGGAAAAGCTGATCATGCTCAGTAGGAAACTGAATTACAGTCAGAGCAGAAGCCCTGCTATAATTTCATTTGTTTCTCATTCCATTCTTAAAATTATTTTGTTGAAAAAAAAAAGTTATTATTTGGCTTCAGCGATCTAACAGTCCAAAATATTTAAAGTAGGCAATTAAAACAGAATTATTAGATAAAGATGATAACATAGAAAGTATGATTAACGTGTGATTTCAGCCTTTAATACAGGAAAAATATGGGCATAGACAAGATGTCTGTAAGTCATCAAATCAAGTTTATTAGTTTTAATAAAATTTCTATCTTTAAGGTCACTAAAACATGGTGTAAGATGGTGCATTTTGAGATTTTCAGAAAATGGAAACCTTCTATTTGTGCTTTAGAAAATTGGCTTTGAACATTTTAATGACTAATGATTCCTTGTAAAATTGTTTTGTATGTCTTTATAGTATTCTGACATTAATGGAGTTCCCAGTTAAAAACAGAACCATAAAAATACGTGTGAGCAATTAAATGTTTCATTTACACCAAGAAAGTCTGAATTCCTTTGAAACTACCTATTGAGGAGAAAATGTGGTTATAAATGAGGCCATTAAAGCCTGCTACAATATTCAGCCTATATTTCTTCTATGTATAAGAGGAAGCCGTTATGTGTGTGTGTAGGGAGAAAATCTATTAAATATTTGCCCACAATTTAGAAGCGCTACCAAGTCTGTATTCAGACATTAATTTGGGCATTTAATTCAGGAATTACATATCCACTGTTTTTTTGAGACAGTGGTACTACTATGTCTACAGCCTGAAGCTTAAGTAAATAAGTAATGGACATGCTAGACAAGAACTGCATGATCATGCTGCCTAGCACTCCCATGGCTGACAGCAAGTCATGAGAGACCTGGGACTAGAAGGCCACATGATGCCTACTCCCAACTTACTTAATCAGGTTTTCCTCATTCTGCTTCTGCCTACCCTACACATTTGGCAAGCTCTGGAAAGCCATTCCTGGGTGGATCTGTCACTGTGTAATGAGACACCATCACCTGTTGCAAGGGCCGTGTACTCCTCTATATCAAGAACAACCATCATTATATAGTAGCTTTCTTTGTTTTCTGACTATACAGACAGCAGAACCAAGCACATACTCTTAGACTCGTAGAGAATGTTTTCCTCTCTGCATATAAATGTCAGCACTTGTATCTTTTTGTTGTTGTTGTTGTTACTGCTACAAATTTATTGGCCATTGAGCTTATGCAATGAATGGACAAACACAAACATACTTGCCAAAGCATCTAGTCAAGGATGGACTCATCTGCTTTCAGCAGTTTTAGAGTAAGGAAACCAAAAGGCACTAGTGAGAGCACTTGTCCTGTCACATCTGACATAGCCCAAGGCATGCACAAATCTCAAGAACAGGAAAGTATCCTGTCCTTCTGCTAGGAGCCAACTCCCATACAAATCAAAAAGCAGACACTTTCAATTCAGTAAAACAGGACAACTCTGTATAATTAGCAGCAAAAGAAAAACCTCTGTCTTTTACGTTGCAGGGAAGTCATATCTGTCCCTCTTAAGAGAACAGCCCTATCCACAAGGACATGTACCTTTTAGATGTTCTTTTTGAGGTACTGGTACCCAAAAGACAAAAATCTCATTATCCTTCTCTCTCCTTCTTGACCTGGAAATCTTTTAAAATATTCCCCCTGGAAGTCAGGTTCATGATTTCCAGAACATACACTTAGTGTGTTTTGTTACTCTTTCAGATCTCAAAAGGACCGTTTGCTTTGTTCTTCTCCAACCTCTAGGTTTCAGTGCTCTCCCTGACAGAGGTTGCTGCATGGGCATGGTGACAGGGTGCCACAGAAGCTATGAACAATGCTATAATGCATCTTCTCTGATTACAGGCAGTTTAACACAAATGGACAAAAATCAGGCACAGAAACTCAGTGTTGATGTTCATATTTTTCATATCACGTATTTTATGACTTTCTCTCAGTTTGAGCTTGTATTTGGAACCAGAAAGAAGTCTCCAAGGAGAAAATCTTCTGTCTCCCAAAATTCTGGAAGAAAGGAATGGGTAGACTCTACATTCAAGGTCAGACTCCTGCCAGATCACTATTCACATTCCTTTTCCAAAGCTGGGCTCACTTCTTTGCAGATCTTGTCCCAAGAGAATTGCTTGGAGAAGTTCTCTGGCCCCAAGTGGCAGCACCCAAGTACCTGGCAGAAACAGCTATCTCAGTTGATGGCACCATGCTAATAGAACTATCCTGCTGTCTGTCTTAAATGCTACCTCTGTGTGGACAGAGAACCCATGGCTTCTTCATATGTCCTTGTAAAGGATCAAGTCACTTTGTAAAGGATCTTGTCAAGCTTTTGGCAGCAAGGGTAAATCTGCTGAGCTGCTCCAGACTGGAGATTCTTCTCAGGAGAAAAAACATGTTCCACACTAGAGTTTTATATTGAAGTTAAATGGTTTCCTGAACTGTGTGTACCAGGCCTAGGACAAATTCACTGCAATCAAACCATCACTTGTGGGAAACTAGTGCTCATCCTTACCGCATTTGCTTCTGCGACAGCAGACACGAGAAAGTGAGAGCTGCTCCATCCAGCAGTGCATGTCACATCATTGGGCACAGTCATAGTGCCTGGTAGCAAAGACCAAGGAGGGGCAGGAGCGCGCAGGAGGCAGTGGGCAGGCAAACTGGAATCTAGCCATGTGCTGTGGCCATCTGTGAATCCTGTGAAACTATCTGCCTGCCTCCAAACTTTTCCTCCCAGACATATGTAGGCAGTATGGATGACTGTGGACTAGGACTCCTGCGAGAAATTTAGTCCAACAGTATAAACACACTCACTCAGCACATATTGCCACTGTCAATATTGAGAACTAAGGTAATATTTTGTTTTTGAGGAGTCAGGTGATAGATATCTGTCATTAGGAACTTAGCCACAAAGCATCAGGACATTATCAACAAGACCATATGACAAAGCATTGCAATTCCATTATATGGGTTTTATCCCTTAAATATTGCAAGTTTTCTCCCTCTCTTGGATGAAGTTTTGTGAGCAGAATCATTGCTGAAAGAAATCCCAACTGCTTTTCCATCAACGATGCATGGTGCCAGCACATATGTTCCTGTCTGAATTGTGAAACGGAGAAAATGGAATGTGAGGCAGCTGTGACGAGGTTAATAGTAAATTAGCATTTTCCTATTGGAGTGTGAAGAGGGAGGTGAGAAGCATTGTTAATTCTCAATCTCCCTAAAAAGTCTTAAGAAAACTAGTCAGTTATCTTGCAACTTAACATTTTCCAATACTGCTTAACATTCAGCTATAGTAAGTGAAAGCCAGCACTGGCTACTGTGCTGTACTTATTAAAGCTAACAGAGCATTACAGAAAAAAGATTTTATGGTTACTAGCAGGGAGGGAGGGAGTGTTTCCAACAAGAGGGAAAAGAAAATAATTCACAGTGCAAATGTTACTTTTATTTAGTTTGAATATACTATCTATTATTTACCTCACAATGTGTGTTTCTAAAGAAAAGGAACCTTTTCATTAATGAAATGTACTTTCATGTAAACAAATGAACAACACACAGTACAAATAAAGTTTTATATTACTGACTAATTGTCTCAAGGTTGAAGACACATCCATAGATTTAAACACTTCAGAGTAGTGAAGATTATTAGTATTCACATCTGTATGAGGAAGATCTTTTGTTCCCATTGAATCCCCATGCATTCAGGTGATACTGTACTCTTTTGACTGTTGCATGATAGTCTGCTTAATCTCAGAATAAAGCACAAGGAAACGTGGGCTTATTGGATAATAATATTTCTTTAGGGATATGTTCTGAGTATAAGACTTTATCAAAAAGGTATATACACATATATGTACATAGCATCATCTAAGTTCCCCAGTCTATTCGTATATTGGGGCACTACAGAAGACAAGTGTTATGCTTTTGCATAATTACATTAGGTATAGAGGAACAATTTGGGTGGGCTGTAAGCTGAAGGAAACAAGTTGATATATAATCCATCTGGAATCTCTCCTGATTCTAAACCTTCTATGCCAACACAGGCCTTTGAATCCCTCCCCTTTGAAAACAGTAAGGACCGGTATTTGCCTTCCACATAGATACAAAAATAAATAAACTTTGGTAAGAGGTAAGCATTCCCCTTATGCCTCCACTCATTTATTTTCCATCAATTTCCCATTTGTTAGGGGTGATTTTCCCACATCATCTGTATTTGGACTTTACTTAGAAACTTCAACAGGCATGAAAGAAATCTGCTGTAGAAGGGCAGACTATCTCTAATGTTTATGCTTTTCACATACTGGCAGTAAAAAAGGAATCTCCAAGAACGGTGGCAGTGAGTGTAGGGAATAAAGATGGAGAAGAAATAAGTTGTGTAATGTTCCAGAATAGCCTTGAAAAGATTCTTTTAGTAACCATTCTACCAGGCTCAAAGTCTTATCTTGTTGCTTTTTGACTCAAGTGCTTTAACCAGTATTCAGATCTGTGCCCAATTACTCTGCTGGTAGGCGAAATTGATTTTTAAAATAAAGTCTTTAGTGAAATTCAGCTTATTTACAAAGAAATCTACACAGCACCCTTCTGTGTGGACATACTAAGGCCAAACAGCAGCAGGCAGTTCACTTCCTCACATTTTCCAAGCCATCCTTTTCAGCGTGTTTCACCTTGTGAGCTCAGTGTGCTTCCTTCCCACACACCTCCAAATGCAGCTCCTTAGGGTAATGATTCTGCCCTCCTTTCCTTGCTCCCTTTTGCCTTGGATCCACATGTGCACACATCTGCTGTCAGTTCATCTGATGGTCCATGTGGTTTACCCAGCTCTGATCCTGCCATCTCTTCTGGCCTCTAACTTCAGGTTCAACTGCTCCTTCATTTAGCTGAAACAAAGGCTGCTCTGCCTGCACATGGACTCTCTCCAGGTGTTCTGCAGATGGCAAACAGCAGTTTCCCCCAGCATGTCTAAACAAATGGCATCCTCCTAAAATTGTGTAACTTCAATACGGTGAATATTTGTTTCTTTTTCTGTAACTCATGGCTAGAACCTGCAGAAAGTATAAGAAAAGTATGTTCCAGTTGATATGCTTGTTGAATTTCATAATTTATGTTTATGCTGACTTTACACAGCATAACTTCTCAAAATGAAATGGGAGACTCTTTGCACATGTGCATTGAGAAAGGAATATGAAGACCAAGTTTGGGAGGAAAAGTGCATGTCCCAGTGTCAGAGCCATAGTTTTGGTATAGACCACCATTGCTAACAGCTCTGAATTCCCCAGAATACAAAAAATCGCAGTGGAGGCGATTTAATTTTATGCAAAAGACTTACAGATCCAGATTTTTAAAAAGCATAACTGGCTCACTTAAAAGAAGTGAGCCAGTTGTGCTTGCACTGGATTATTTGGGAGTAGACTAGCAAATTTAATAAAGAGGTCTTTAAGGGACTTGGGGGGTGGGGGGAGAAGCAAAACAGAACAAGCTGTCCCCTCTAGCTGGGAAATAGGGCAGGACAGGGTATGCAATGATAAGTGCCCTTCATCTGCACACTGGGCTGAGATACGGAAGGCTGACCACCCTGAGAAAGAGTCAAACCAGGGAGGAACCTCCTGCACCCACCCAGGGAAACCTGTGTGTTAGAGTAAGCCCCTGCACTGCCTCTACACCAATGCATGCAGCCTGGGGAATAAGCAGGAGGAACTGGAGATGTGGGTGTGGATCCGGGGCTACAACCTCATTGTGGTCACAGAGACGTGGTGGGACAGCTGCCATGACTGGAGCACAGCCATGGAGGGTTATGTATTGTTCAGGAAAGACAGACTGACAAGGCATGGAGGTGCTCTCTATGTGAAGGAGCAGAATGTGTACTGAACTGTGCCTGGGTGGGGATGAGGAGAGAGTAGAGTGCTTATGGGTAAAAATTAATGGCCAGGGCAAGGCAGGTGATATTGTTGTAGGAGTCTGCTACAGGCCACCTGATCAGGAGGAGGATATGGATGAGGCCTTCTACGAACAGCTGGGAGCTGCCTCACGATCACAGTCCCTGGTCCTCATGGGGGACTTCAACCACCCTGATATTTGCTGGGATAGCCACACAGCCAAGCACACACAGTCCAGGAGGTTCCTACAGATTGTTGACAACAACTTCCTATAGCAGATGATCGAGGAACCAACGAGGAGGGGTGTGCTGCTGGACCTGGTACTGACAAATAGAGAGGGCCTGGTTGGGGATGTGAAGGTTGGAGGCAACCTCAGCTGCAGTGACCATGAGACGGTAGAGTTCAAGATCCTGTGTGGAAGGGGCAGAACACAAAACAGGATTGTGACCCTGGATTTCAGGCGAGTCGACTTTGGCCTCTTCAAAGATCTACTTGGACGGATCTTATGGGATATAATTCTAGATGGTAGAAGTGCCAATGAGAGCTGGTCAATCTTCAAGCACTACTTCCTCCAAACCCAGGATCACTGGTCCCAGTTCTTCTCCCCCTCTACTCTGCCTTGGTGAGGCCTCATCTGGAGTACTGTGCTCAGTTCTGGGCTCCTCGGCTCAAGAGGGACAGGGAACTGCTGGAGACAGTCCAGCGCAGGGCCACCAAGATGATCAAGGGTACAGAGCATCTTTCATACGAGGAAACACTGCGGGAACTGGGGCTGTTTAGTCTGGAGAAGAGGAGACTGAGGGGTGATCTTATTAACATTTATAAATACCTAAAGGGTGAGTGTCAGGAGATTGGGACATCCCTCTTTTCTGTAGTAGATAGTAACAGGACAAGGGGTAATGGGATGAAGCTGGAACACAAAAAGTTCCACTTAAATATAACAAAAAATTATTTCACCTGGAGAGTGACGAAGCCCTGGCACAGGCTGCCCAGGGGGGTTGTGGAGTCTCCTTCCTTGGAAGTCTTCAAGACCCACCTGAACATGTTCCTATGCGACCTGATCTAGGTGAACCTGCTTCTGCAGGGAGGTTGGACTAGATGATCTCTAAAGGTCCCTTCCAACCCCGACCATTCTATGTTCTATGAAAATACCGGAAAGTTTAAACCAAGTGTGAATGTGAAGCTTCCTTAGTGAAGGAAAGAGACTTCTCCTGATCAGAAAGTAGGAAACATTCAACAGGGGAAAAGAACTAAGTGTCTTACTTGGTAATAACATCATTGATTTCTTTTTGCTGAGGGATATGGTTTCATTTAGTGGTGGGCTTGGCAGCGTGAGGTTAGTGGTTGGATTCAATGATCTTAAAGGTCTTTTCCAACCATAATGATTCTATGATTCATGACTTACAAACATTTGGTTTTGTACTTTTTAAGCTGGTAGTATCTAATCTATTACTGTTTCTAGAAGGACATTAAAAAATTTTAATTATAGAGTTTGGGTTCAAGATTTTAGATCAATCCTAGCTGAGGTGTCCTTTTGATAGCATTTTACTTCTGAGACAGTTGCCATCAGGTGTATTAATAATGAAGAGATTTTTTTTGTAATTGGAAAAGCTATCCAAAGAAAATCAGACTATTTCACAACTACTAGTAGTTAACAGACCGAGTTATAACTCTAATACTGTAGTTATTTATTATTTTAATGTAGTATCTAAGATTTCACTATAGCTGCCGGTATGAAAAATGCTGACTTTTAAAATACAATATATGTGTGAATGGAGTGGAGGAGACAACCTCATTAGTTCCTTTACACTGAAAACTTTAATGGCATGACTTTCCCTAGATTTCCCACTGCTAAGGACACTGTTGTTGTTCGCATGTTTTTTTCCATAGAGAGTGCATGCCACCCAAGCTGAACGTTTTCGTAACTGTCACAATAAAGTATGATGATGTTTAGTTTTCTTGCATTTTTACTGAGACTCTGTTAACTGCCTTGAATTCTTTCATAAAATGTTGCCTGCTACATTGGAAAAATCACCTGCTTTCTTTGTATTTAGATCAACGAAGAACAGCATCTGAGGAAATGCTATGTCAGAACTATTATCTGTAACCTTCCAATTTATAAAATATAAGGTGATCTGCAGAGCTAGCAGTATAATCTCTCAGTACACCATTTAAACTGAGTATTTACCAGAAAGACATAGTTTCAAAATTTTTCACTTGGGTACTTTTAGTCTACTGAAATTAGGAAATGGGCACTTTCTTTTTTTGTTTCCTTCATTTTCTATCACTTGAATGCTGAAATTCTACCTTCTGCATTCTACCAGTAAGCAGCTACAGCAGCATTTTGAGTTTGTTTCGTTGGGGCTTTTTTTTTAAAAGATTTATGACAGTAGATCAAATGGTAAATAGGTTATTTAAGAGATGTTTTACATTTTTCAATTTACCAGTCTTTGATGATGTCTTGTTTTGAACAGTATTTTTCTGATCAAGATACTGTGTGATCCCTTTGTTCTGAAACATTTAACTCGACTTTTTAAAATTTGTTCAGTAATTATTCTTAAAGGATTGTTTGCCGAGCAAGCTAAATAGTCATTCCACCTGTGGTGAAACTCAGAAGTCCTGTAGGATAATCAGTACAAGCTATTCTTCTGAATTAAAAATGTACAAAGGGGAAGATTCTTGCAGGTTAAACTACTCTGGAGAGGATGAAATATAGGTCAGATTACCTGGCAGATTAAAGACTGGCAGTGTAATGCTATAAAAGTGAAATGTGATTGTAAATTCCCTTCTCCTTGCAGCTGCTCATTGCTACCACTGATCAGACCTTAGTATAAGCACATGTACAGTCAAGCTGGTGAGGAGAGGTAAAGGTATGGGGTCAGCCCTTTTTCCTGGCAGGCCCTATATGTGGCGTCATTACAGACCTCTTTACAGTGGCTGAATATATTTTATATATTTTACTGTTTATCATTGCACTGACATACTGGTAGGGTATCTCAAACTCATGTTGCTACTGACTGTAGAATTTCTTCACTCTCCATGGCTCCTAAAGTCCTGTAAGATTTTATAGCTGCATCTAATAGCTATCTGATCAAATGCTGAACTAAAATACTAAGGTGTCATATGCCTTTGCATCTGTATCCTTTGACTTCTTATTAGTCCTCACTGGTGGAGACATACTGATGTTTTTGTTCATTACATTAATCAAGTTTGCTACAGTTCAAGATACGTTTAGCAAATTATAATTACTAGTATTTCTTTATATATAAGAAAAAAAATTAATCAGTCCATCTTTGCATTTCCAATTCCTTAGATATGATTCTGGCTCTCCCTTAGCTTACAAAATATAATTACAAGTCATTCAGTAATTTTATTAGTGAATACCCTTAAGACTACGGGATGCATATCTTCTAGACTGGCTCATCATTATATATGCCATTTCTTCATGTATTCCCTTACCTGCCTGATCACCAGATACAGTGACATAATCTTCATTACTTAATTATAATTATTAGTCAAGGGGTTTCTACCCCAGACATATAGCTTCCAAGCAGTCTGCAACGGATTAGCAACAGATTTAAAAAATAAACCATTTGGCTCTGGGAATATTATCTGCTAGTCACCTAAGATGAACAGTAGGAGAATAAGTGCTAATTTATTATTTGGAGAATGCTATGTAATGAACAAGCCCAAAGACAGAATTAAGGTTTTATATGCAACCATTGCTAAAATTTACTCACTTTTGAATGAACTGCCTTTTAAAGCACTTTCTCTTAACATATAAATTTTGCATGCATTTATACATAGATCAAAAATGTTTGTATGTTACTAATGTGAGCTGGGGGGTTTTCTTGGAGGGAGGAAAATAAAGGGAGAGGCTTGAAATTCAAGTGAAACCTAATTTGCAAGCAATTTGCACCAGTAGCTATAAATTTCACTTGAGATTTCCAAGCGTTCCGTGCGCATCTGTATATAGGAGTCATTTTTCTAGAAATGAAACTTAAAGCCTGTAGTTAAATGACTCAGAGGCCTTATCTTGATGCAGGATATTTGTGCCTCTACTCTCTGTAGATCTTAACTTCATGGATGTGGTTTTTTTGCTTTTGCACTGTCCCTGTTTTTTTGAAAAGAAAAAGACGAATAGGCTTTCTACTAATGAGTTACACAAGCAGCCTGCTGAATTTCCAGACATAGATTTCATGAATGTACTTGTCTTTTACATAAGATGTTCATAAATTCAGTTTAATATACACATTATAGCTGGCTTGAAATCAAAATCCTTGAGCTATGGGCAGTGTGCATTCATGAAATAAGACATCCACTACCAACGTTTCTGAGTTTAAATGGAAATAGTGGCAGAGGGGCATTACCTCATTCTTTACCTTGAAAAATGAGATTCAGAAAGGCTTTGATTTTGTGAAAGGCTTTTGGTTTTTCTCAAGGTCACTGCAGATAACTATAGCAGCATTAAAGAGTTATCTCTTGATTTAGTTGCAGTTTGTTCCAGTTCCTGTGAAAGTTCTGTCAGCAGCACTCCAATCTTGTAATATTCTTGACCTTCCTTTTTTTCTCTTCTGGCAAAGCCTAAATGTCACAAATTGTCACAGAGCTAAGTAGATTTTACAGCTAGGCTGAACTATCCTATGCAGAATTGTCTGTGCATAAAGCAAGACTTTAGTCTGGGTCTGTTTAACAGGTAGTTCAAGTAGGCTGCTAACTGAAATATATGTGATATATTCCACTTCTCCATGCTGATGGTTGGAAAAGTAAGAAATGAGTAACTAATGAACAGAGCTTAGAGTCCACAGAAAAGTTGCTGCAATACATGGAGCTTTCAGTGGCCTTTCCTTTGTCAAGAACATTTCAATCCTTAGTGCAACAAATGCCATGTCTGTACCAAGCCTGGCCAGAAGAAACCAGCATTTTTGCTGCAAAGAGCAGCCAAGTTGGAGGTTGTCTTCATAAATTTCTTGACTGTTGAAATGAAGTTTTATAGTTCTGCTCATATTTTCGGTAGGTTTTATCTCCTTCTACAGGAAGAAATTGCCAGACCAAGACAAGGATTTGTTCCTGCACTTTACATCCAAATGGATGTTGGAGCTGAAGGAAGTTGAAGTCTTCCAAGGAAGCAACCAAGTAAGTTTTATCTCCTCAGTGTCTACAGCACCTTCTCTAGAAAGCTTTATCTGTTTAGGGGATTTAGAGATTAACAGCATGTCCAGAGTGTATACGGTCTGTGGACACACAGATAAAGTGGGAGGAAATATTGGCTTCTCCTCAGTTCTTATCCTTCCAGCTCTAGATCTGTGATGAACGAAGAGGGAGAGGAGGGTGCACACAGGAGTGAAATGAGAGATGGGTGCTGCAGTGTCAGCTAGTTGGTTTTCTGTGACACAAACCAGTCATCAGTGACAGGGCTCCAGATAGCAATGGAAAGTTTATTACTGACCAGAACCTTTGTCTTTACCCTTTTGCCCTGGACAGTCATGAATAAACAAGTAAAATTTGAACATTGTGAAAAATTATAAAAATGCCTTTCTGAATTTTCAGAAGAAAGTTATCCCAGCTGCCAGCATTTACAGGAGTTCCAGATATTTCCTGCAATCCAATTATGCAGGCACTGTAGAAAACTATTCCGAACACTTGGAGCTAAAGGACAATATAATAAATGACTGCAGTGGACTACATTGCTACTGCATCAGATTGCATCTGAATCCACTACTAGTGGCTTTTCTGGTGCTAGAAATCTGCCCTTAAGGATCTCATTGTCCTCTTGATTGTTTGCTTACAACCTCCTTGATACTGCAACACCAGAGTGAGTTCAAGGTAGATTAGAAGCAGCTGTTTTGTAGCAAACAAACTGCCTTCCTCTATTGTCTGTTATCACTTTTTTCCAATTGGGGGAAAAAAAAAAAAGCCAGCTGTATGTTTGCAGGCAAGTGAAACTTCATCAAATGGTTGAACTTTTTACAAATGGAAAATTTGAAGTTTGATCCAAGACTGATTTCAGGAAAACCTGATATGAGTGGAGTTTTATTTACTTTGAGGAACAATGATAATTCATACAGTTTATAGAATCATATAATCATTATGGTTGGAAATGCCCTTTAAGATAACCACGCCCAACTACTGACCTCACACTGACAAGCCCATCACTAAACTAAACCAAACCAAACCATATCCTCATCTATTCATCTTCTAAATATCGCTAGGCATAGTGACTTCACTGTCTCCCTGGGCAGCCAGTTCCAATGCTTAATCACCCTCTTGGTGAAAAAAGTTCTTCCTAATGTCCAATCTAAACCTCATTTGCAACTTGTCCTACCATTCTATACTAGAGAGAAGAGATTGACACCCACCTCACTACACTTCCCTTTCAGGTAGTTGTAGAGAGAGATCATGTCTCCTCTCAGCCTCCTCTTCTCCAGGCTAGACATCCCCAGCTCCCTCAGCCACTCCAGACCCTTCACTAGCTTCGTTGCCCAGCACCCTCATATCCCTCTTGTAGTGGGTAGCCCAGAAAAGAACACAGTATTCAAGGTGACACAACCTGAAGCTCTAAATTCTCTGAATATGGCCATAAAAATATTTCAGAGGTTTTGTGCTACTGCTCACTTGAAGTGTGTCAAAGACACAAGCTTGATAGGAATATATTGAAAACATCATTTCAATAATAAGCAGCATAACATATTAGGACTAAACGATGAAAGGGAAAAATGAAGTGCAAAACAGTCTAGCACAGTGGTGAACTAAAACATAAAACAACTGAGCCTAGTCCTAAATGTATTGTTTAGTATACTGAAATGCTCCTCCAAATGGTCTTGCTAATTGTAATCCATTGACCTCTGCGGCTGCAGAGGAAGAGGGGACACAACATACTCTCTTCTGCTGTGGATCTCCCACTCTCCCTCACAGCAGACGCGCTGAAAGATGCAAATGGAATTTAGACATCCAGGACTTAATTTACTCCTGTAGCTCTAATGACTAGATGTAAAATGTACTGTTGATATGTTCTCTGAAGAATAGGTGACAGAATGTGAATGTCATAATCTTAATCTTCCTTTCACATTTTCTTGTATTTTAATTAAAGGATGGAGAAATGTTAAAAAAAAAAAAAAGAAAAAAAAAAAGTGGAACATCTTTCTTCACTGCAGGCTATCACCCTACCACAAGGTTCAATTAAAATACTGAATTATTAAATTCAAGACATTTCATTGCTGCACAATGTTCTTGAATATACTAATGTACATCTTCAGGAATATGCATAAGGTCTTGAAATGCACTTACTCTATCTTCTGTGAAGTTTAATATAGATTTGCTTTTACAAATAAAGCTAAGTTTCTACATTAAATTTCAAACAAAGGGAGTTTTGTCAGAAGAGACTAGAATGGTCTATAGAATAGCTTCATAAATGAAAACAAACTGAAAAATTAACTGCTTTGAGTTCTAATTTATATGTGTATTTTACATACACTTCAGAACTAAAAAGTTCATGTTCATTTTGGGGACTTTCAGAACTTTGCAAATCCTTGGCACTCTTAACATATTACCACATGGTTTTTGGCTAAGCTTGAATGAGTGTGCACATGACTATATTGCCAAGTTTTATAAGTCAAGTCATATGCAAAGCCTTAATGAGAGTCTTACAGTTTTTTAACAATCATGTGATTTAGGGAAAAGCAAGGCAAAATGTAGAATGACTGCTAGACTCCTTGGAATAGGTACTATTAAGATTAAAGTTCCTAAATAAGAGTGGAAAGTGTTAGTGTATATTAAGGAAATACATATCTATACACACAGATGTGTGTGTCTACTATAATTTTGGACCTTTGACATAATAACTGTTATGCACAGAATTGTAGGTGGAAAGTGTGGTACTCCTTGGAAGGCTTTTGCCAAAGCCATCAGCTGTCAGTTCCTGTGTCTGTATTTAGCAGCCGGAGAGAAGCTTTTAGAATCCTTCTCCTCAAACCCTGGCTAACCTCGGTTACGTTAAGGTTTTACTACAGTTACTTAGATAATTTGAATTCTCATGAACCTTCACTGAAGAGATATAATTGCTTTCGGATTTAAAACTGGAGTTCCTCTTGCCAATCCAGTTCAGTCACGCATTATGAGACAAATCATGATTTTGAACAATAGTTACCACTGGACAGAATGATAGAAAGGAAGAGAAACACTAAAGTACTGTAATCTTTCTAAAAACACATAGCTCTTGTAGGGGTTCCTCCCTCTGAAGCTATCAGCTATTCTACAGAGTACTCATGCCCACCTCTACAACTTTACATGCCATGATTTACTCCAAATTGCAACTTTGATCCCTATAATGGTTTTAGTGATGGTTAAGCTAAAAAAATCTTAATAATGCTTAAAAATTTTAAACCAACAACATCCCACCTGCTACTGTGTAAGACAAAGAAAGCATTCCAGTCTTGGTCCTGGAGAATTGCAGGCATTAGTTTTAGTACCTATTAAGGAAGGACACCAGCTTAAGTTCCTGAATGCAAAGCTTTTCTGATCCTGTCCTCTGAGTCAAAGTTCTCCACAGCTTGGAGGTTGTGGGTGCACAATATAAACAGGTGATCTGGAACCATGGCTAAACATTAGCTTCACTCAACAAGATAAATAAGATAAAAAATTGTATTTGGGCAAAATATTAAGACTTCACATTGGTTGCATTCTTGCAGGTCTGTATGGCAGTGTGCTCCACTCTGCTGCCCTAACTTGATCTGCATTTCCAGTAACCTGCTCAGGTGATAACTACCAAGTGGTTGGTGTCATGGTTTTGGCCCAGCTGGGAAAAAAAACCCACCAAATGGGGGAAGAAAACAAAACTTAATTTAATCTACCACCAACCAAAAACATAATAAATGGAAAACAACACAGAGTAGAATGATGATTTAGAGTATTACCAGCACTTTAAGATTACCTTCCCCTCATCCCTTCTCTCTTCCCAGGCTCAGAGCCCTGATCCTAGTGTCTTTACCTGCTTCCCCCCAAAATGGCACAGGGGAGCAGGAAATAGGGGATGCAGTTAGTCCTGTTGCTTCTGCGGCTCAGGCTGCTTGTCTCTCCTCAAGGCAGACAGGCTCCTCACCAGTCCTCCCTGTTCCAGGGTGAGGTTCCTCATACACCTGGCAGCCCTGCATGGGTCACTCCAATGTGTGTTCATCCCAAAGGCTGCAGCTCCCCTCCACCTCCTGTGTGCGTCTCTGCGGCCCGCAGGCTCTCCAGCACGACCTGTGCATGGCTGCCTCCTCACACAGTCTCCTGCTCATCCAGGTGCAATTACCTCCCCTGGCATGGAGTCTCCTTGGTGCTGCTGGTGACTATCAGCCCTGCCACTGCTGTCTGTAATTCACAGGGTCACAGCCGCTCTCTCACTACAGGCTGCAGGGGTGTCTCCAATCCAGTACATCTCCTCCCTTCCTCCTTCTCTGACATGGTGGCCTCCATCTTGTCCCATTCTTCCACCTCCTCCTATGTACTACAGCTCTCCCTTCTTAAACAGTGATAGCAGAGGCACCAGACTGGCCCAGCCAGGCCAGACGTGGGTCCAACTCAGAGACAGAAGTTCCAAAGACTGCTTATGGGGACCAGCACTGCTGCACCATCCCCCCATTACCAAGCAAAAAGCAGCTTCACACAAACTCATCACAGGTGGTTGTAATGCATCTGGTCATATGGATTCAGGGGAGTAAAACAACAGAAATTAGCCTATGGCTAATTTGAGCTGTGTGATCACCTAACCACAGTGATAGTCAGTGTTCAACCCAACCAAAATTCAGAAGAAATAAACATATGTTGTCAATATGTAAATATGACTGTATGTCAACTATCTTACTCCATAAATAGTGGACAGCCCAGGGGGAGTTAAGACCTGTATAGCAATGGGCTGCATGCTATTATCACCCCTTGAGATGGCATGACTCTCAAGGATGCTCCTGGAGGCTGAGATTCCTTATCACATCAGGCACTCAGTAAGTGAATTGGGAATAAATAAGCTGAAACTTTGATATCTTATGTAAATGCTAGATTCTGCAAGCATAATTCTTTAGTCTGGAACTAAATCTGGATCCAGCTACACCTAAACACCATTGAAAAGTTCAGAACACAAGTGATCCTTTCTCAGCAGACAGGTCTCTCTGACAGTTGGTCTGACCCTGTCTTTGGCACAGTAAATAATCAAGTGTACCTGATAAATCTTGTTACATCCCTGTCGAACTTAACAAATATATTGCTGCTTAAACATATTACTGCTTCTCTCTTATGAATGAAGTGCATCACTCCATCTGCAACACATTGTCAACAAGCAGAACATGATTACTCCTATAAAACTAGAGTTCCTTCTGCTTCTTTGAACCTTGGCTATACTTTAAAAGTAGTTCACTACTTCAGATTTCATGCTGTTTCTGTCTTAATGACCAGTGGTGACATGATGTGCATATGCAGGCCAGACGAAGGAGTTTCTAATTTAGCCTAATTAAAAATCAAGAATATTACCAGTGTCAGTATGGAGCTTGAAAAGATAATTGCTTGAAAAATTGAGTGTAAGAAAAAATAAATTGAATTTAGAAGAAGAAAAATGCCACTAAAATCCTGCAGGCTTTTTAATAGCTCCTTCCACACTAGCTAATTAGCCTCTTAGGTTTTGAAAACTGCTTATGAAAGATTCTGTTAGTATTGGGAAGATTTTTTTTGTTTTCTTTGCAGTCATGAACTCTTTTGTCTTGCCTTTTTCTTTCCTTTGGCATATTCAGTTTTTTTGCCTTTATTTTCCCTTTGGACTCTGTGTTTGCTCCAATATTAAAATAATACTGTTAGTTTAGTATTTCATTCTATCCATGAATTAGCTGAACAACTGTGCTCTTTCTATGATTGGATAATTATTAAAATTGTTTTAAAGTTTTATATAAATATCTTTGCCTAGAAAGTAATTATTTTTAGTACACTTTATATTCACATGGGTTTATTATGTTTTATATGTTAATGTGTATAAATGTGTAAAGATCATAGAGAGATTTCAGGGATGGAAGTTTCTTTAAGATATCAACGAGCAGATCCTGTTCCTTAATCTTGAAAAGCTAAATCCAAAGGCAAGAGAATGCCTGCTAAGAGCAGCCTCAGGTCTCTAATGACTGGAGTGAAAGACTAGACTTTCTTCTGAGATGTGATGTTGTGGTAGTTTGACCCTGTCTGGATGCCAGGTGCCCACCACACTGCTCTATCACTCACCTCCTCAGCAAGCCAAGGAAGGGGAGAAAATAAGATGAGAGTCTCGTGGGTTGAGATAAAAGCAGTTTAATAAAGAAGCAGCAAAGCTGCGTGCACAGGAAGCGAAGCAAAAGCAGATAAAGCTGTTACTCTCTACTTCCCATCAGCAGCGATGTCCGGCCACCTCCCGAGAAGCAGGGCTTCGGTACGTGTAATGGTTGCTTTTGGAAGGCCAAAAATGAATCTTCCCCCCTCTTCCTGCTCCTCTCCCCCAGTTTATATTACTGAGCTGACATCATATGGTATGGAATATCATCTTGGTCAGCTGTCCTGGCCATGGTCCCTCCCAAGATCATGCCCACCCACAGCTATTGGTGAAGGTGGGGGAAGGAATGCTGGAGGGACAGCCCTGATGCTGTTCGAGCAGTAGTCATAATATTGACACCAACAGTAAGCACAGCACTGCAAGAGCTGCTGTGGAAAATCACTACCATCCCAAACCCACTAGAGATGTGACTATGGACTCAGATTCTCTCCTATTCTCTGATGCTATTTAACCACTTTAGATAACCACTGATGCTTATCTAGTGTACTGGAAATTCTGTAGCAAAATTTATGCTAATATAGTGGTTCTTAAGCCACTTTGAAGGCTGTTATTGAGGATGTAGGAAGAGAAATGAAGGTATCACTGTGTCGATTTTGTCTTGCCATCTATGTCCATATTACCACAATAAGAGTTAGGCTGCTTCAGTTATCACTAAGGGAAGAACACAAACAATTTTAACACTGGTGTTCTCTGGAGAGCAGCTCTGCAGAGAGAGACCTGGGAGTGCTGGTTGATAATAAACTGAATATGAGCCAGCAATGTGCCCTTGTGGCCAAGAAAGCCGATGGTATCCTGGAATGCAACAAGAAGAGTGTGGCCAGCAGGTTGAGGGAAGTTGTGCTCCCCCTTTACTCTGCCCTGGTGAGGCCTCATCTGGAGTACTGTGTCCAGTTCTGGGCTTCCCAGATCAAGAGGGACAGATAACTTCTGGAGAGAGTCCAGTGCAGGGCCACCAAGAAGATTAGGGGACTGGAGCATCTTCCTTATGAGGAAAGGCAGCAGGAACAAGGGCTGTTTAGTCTGGAGGAGACTGAGGGAGGATCTCAAATTTTTAGATATTTACAAATATCTAAATGGTGGGTGTCAGGAGGTTGTGACAATTCTTTTTTTCTATTGTAGCTAGCAACAGGACTAGAGGTAATGGGATGAAGCTGGAACACAAAAAGTTCCACTTAAACATAAGAAAAAACTATTTCACTGTGAGGGTGACAGAGCAGTGGCGCAGGCTGCCCAGAGAGGTTGTGGAGTCTCCTTCTTTGGAGGTCTTCAAGACCTGCCTGTGCGACCTGATCTAGGTGAGCCTGCTTCTGCAGGGGGGGTTGGACTAGATGATCTCTAAAGGTCCCTTCCAAACCCTACCATTCTATGATTCCATGATTCTTACCATGTTGTAGGTATTCATCTAAGCATTGTGTTACACAGTGTAATTGCAGGCTGAATTAGATCACATTCTGTCACAGGCTTATTCCAAATTGAAGCTCCTTCTGTTTTTATTGTTGTTGCAGCAACAACAATGTACTTTAATAAATTAACAAGCTTGGGCAACATTTGCAACATTTCTAAAACTACAAAATTCATCAATAGCAATTCATGCAGCATATGATAGAAGTGCTATTATTGTCAGGGAAACTACAGAGAGTGTGACTACAATGCACAATTTAATCTAAACAGTCAGTTGAACATAAAACAGTTGTAATAATATTTCAAGTATAACATCTGATACATGTAAGACAGACAGTCCCGATTCGGACAACTAACAACATAAAATAACTACTATTACATTAGTGAAATAAATTACTTTTAACTGAAGTAACAAATTTTGTAGCCAGTTCTTAAAAGTTGCTTGTACACAAATCCCTTTCTCTTTCCAGGCATCTAGCTACTCTATTTAGATTCCACATAAAGAGCTTACAAAGTGGTCCTCAGGTGATAAAGCATGGAAAAAGAGCAAACACTTACTACAAGTGTTCTGCAGCAGTTTGAAGAACCTAATATGAACCCCAAGAGTGGTTAGTGGAGCACAATGCTTAACCTGATACGCCCTACAAAATTAGTTTGGGCACAAGCTACAAGGATGCAGCTACAGAGTCAGTGGCTCCAGACGTAGTTAATTTGCAGTTAACCAAGCTATATTTGGACTGTTTTCCACTGCACAATGTACAACATGTCCTATATTTGTAGTCCTTAGCATAACGGGACCCTACCCTTGATTGTTCTCAACCACACAATAATACTAACAATAAATACCGAGGAAACAAATGATCACTTAACACATTTGATGTATTTTATTCCAGCATGCAACAGCAATGCTAATATGTACACCAGCACAACGCAAGTAGATTCTGATGTATGCTCTACATTTTTAAAACAATGTCTTTGATCTAGACATTCCTGGCATCATCTTCTACTGTCTTTCATCATTTTGCAGTGAAGTTACACAGAGTACTCTAAATCTGAGGTAGCTGTGATGTAATTTTAAAATTGACATAGAATAAAATCCAGTTTATTAGCACCTTTTAGACAACTTCTGTGCAAACAACTGTTTGTTAAAAAAAACCCACTGAATACATGTAACAAACAATTTTTGTCCCAATCATCATATGCAGTGTCGCAAAAATCTGCGTTTGTGAGAGAAATCTATTTCCTCTGCTGCCTAATTTTTATGATTCAAGTTTAGAAAGAACTAATTTTTAAAAATTAGTATTACAAAACAATAATATTTAGAATTCCATTGATATAGAATCATAGAATGGTAGGGTTGGAAGGGATCTAGGCATCATCTAGTCCAACCCCCCTGCAGAAGCAGGTCCACCTAGATCAGGTTTCACAGGAACATGTCCAGGTGGGTCTTTAAGACCTCCAAGGAAGAAGACTCCACACCGTCCCTGGGCAGCCTGTGTCAGGGCTCCCTCATCTGAACAGTAAAATAGTTTTTTCTTACGTTTAAATGGAACTTTTCATGTCCCAGCTTCTTTCCATTACCCCTTGTCCTATTGCTAGGTACAATAGAAAAAAGGGATGTCCCAACCTCCTGATATCCACCATTTATATACTTACAAATATTAATTAGATCCCCCCTCAGTCTTCTCTTCTCTAGACTAAATAGCCCTAGCTCCTGCAGTCTTTCCTTATATGGAAGATGCTCCAGTCCCTTGATCACTTTGGTGGCTCTGTGCTGGACTCTCTCCAGAATTTCTCTGTCCCTCTTGAGCTGGGCAGCCCAAAACTGGACACAGTATTCCAGATTACTCTAGATATCTTTATTATGATAAAGTACTTGAGCTCTCCTCCAAAAAAACAGATGAAATAAATTCAGATATGGTACAGGTCTCATAAAAAATGAAACACTAGAACTGGATATAGCAACATTTCTAACGACCTCACCTGATGGGAGGTTATGCGATAGAAAATAATGATATTGGTAAAGGAAAACTAAAGGAAAACTACTATTACATTTAGCTGAGATCTAGTCAACATCTTAAATTGCCCCCACTCTTACTGCGTATTAATATGGCACTGAGGAGTCACAATCAGGACTTGGCATTAGACACTGTAAGATTGTTTCCTACAATTTTACAGTCAGAGCAGGAATAGAAAGAAATAAATTAACTGGGGAGAACTTTTACAATGGGTCGTAAAACTGCTGTTAAATATGTGGGTGGCAGTTGTTAACAGCAGAGTCTGAAGTGACAAAAAGAAAGGGAAAACTGATAAGAGAGTGGTATGAAGAGAAAAAGGAAGAGCAAAAATGGTGAGAAAGAAGGGTATGTATCAGGCAGTGAAGTGAAGCTGAAGTGACTGTAAACAACCAATTGTTAAAAAGAAAACACTGTTGAAAGTAAAACTACAGGAGGATAAAATCATATGCTGATGGTCAGCAGCTGGCTGGTAATTCTTCCTGAAGCTGTTTCAGTAGCTTTACATGCAAACCTTGAGCTTCAGGCAGCCTGACTGCCTGTTACAATAATCTCGGTTTGGTTCAAGGTGAACCATGTGTGCATTTTTAAGATGTTTTATTTTCACTTGCCTTCAAATACAAAAGAAAGACAGTGTCAGCTTCTGCGCTGGCTTAAAATTATTTCTATTGATAAACTTTTATTAGTTATCTTCAGATAAGAGTAAAAAAAAACCCATCAAACACAAAACTGCAGTCATGATTAGAATTTCATGTCTATAAAGTTATGCCTATGATTTGCTACATACTTTTCAGGGATAAGAGAAACAATATTCTTCCCAAAGATCAGAGAGATTAACAGAAGGAGCATCAAAAAAAAGAAGACTTTTTACCAGATAACTTTGCTAGGAAATAGGTCTTTTGAAATACTTTAAAGATTTAGTGAACTTTTTAGAATTCTAGAATTGTTTAGGTTGGAAAAGGCCTTTAAGATCATCAAGTGCAACTGTTAAACTAGCACTGACAAGTCTACCACTAAACCATGTCTAAGCATCACATCTATACATCTTTTAAACACCTCCAGAGACAGTGACTTAACCGCTTCCCTGGGCAGCCTGTTCCAATGCTTGATACACCTTTCAGTGAAGAATTTTTTCCTAATATTTTCTAACCTGAACCTTCCCTGGCACAACTTGAGCCCATTTCCTCTTGTCCTATCATTCACTACTGGAGAGAAGACTGACACTTAGCTCACTACAACCTCCTTTCAGGCAGTTGTAGAGAGCAATAAGGTCTATGCTCAGCCTGTTTTTCCAGGATAAACAAATCTAGTTCTGTCCGATTCTGCTCACAAGACATGTTCTCTAGACCCTTGACAAACTTCATTGCCCTTCTTTGGACATGCTCCAGAATCTTGATGTCTTTCTTGTAGTGAGGGGCCCAAAACTGAACACAGTATTAAAGGTGTGGCCTCACCAGTACTGAGCACAGGGGGACAACCACCTCCCTGGTCCTGCTGGTCACACTCTTTCTGATAGAAGGCAGGATGTCATTGGCTTTCTTGGCCACCTGGGCACACTGCTGGCTCATATTCAGCAGCTGTCGATCAACACTCTCAGGTCTTTTTCCTCCAGGCAGCTTTCCAGTCACTCATCCCCAAGCCTATAGTGTTGTTTGGGGTTGTTGTGGCCCAAGTGCAGGAACCTGCATTTGGTCGTGTTGAATCTCATACAATTGGCCTCAGTCCATCACTCCAGAGATGGGGTCTGTCCAAGTCCCTCTAAAGAGCCTCCCTGCCTCCTCCTCTGCAAACTTACTGAGGGTGCACTTGACCCCGTCATCCAGATCATTAATAAAGACATTAAACAGCACTGGCCGCAACACTGAGCCTTGGGGAACACACCTGGTGACTAGTTGCCAACTGGATTTAACTCCATCCATCAATACTTTCTGTCTGTGTCCATTCAGACAGTTTTTCACCCAATGAAGAGTACACCTGTCCAAACCATAAGCAGACAGTTTATCCATCATAATTCTTTGTGAAATGGTATTAAAGGCTTTACTAAAGTCCAGGTAGACCACATCCACTGCCTTTTCCTCATCCACTAAGCAGGTCACTTTGTTATAGCAGAAGATCAAGTTAGTCAAGCAAAACCTACCTTTCATAAATCCATGCTGACTGGGCCTGATAACCTGGTTGTCCTGTATATGCCACGTGATGGCTCTCAGGATGATCTGCTCCATAACCTTCCCCCACATCAAGGTCAGGCTGACAGACCTGTAGTTCCCAGGATCCTCTTTTTGGCCCTTGTAGATGCTACCTTCCAGTCAACTGAGACCTCCTCGGTTAGCCAGGACTGCTGGTAGATGATGGAAAGTGGCTTGGTGAGCACTTGCTAAAGGTGCTACGTGGGAAGACGTTGCTTCGCACCCTGAATGCCTTATGTGGACTACTAACACATTTTCTTCCCTGGACATACAAGATCTAGCTAACCTCATATGCAGGCAAACTGCTTCTGCAGAAGTTTTTTTTGGTAGATCATTACTTCAGCATCTCACCTTTTGCTTGCAAAGCTCATTTAGCAGTGAGGCAGGAAGGACTCTTGCATATCATCCTTCGCTCTGCATCTTTGACAACAATGTTGAAATTAAGCCCATGACACCAGGGGTTGCTGCTTTGTTCTCTGCTGAATAAATTATTCACCTGGGTACATGGTAAAGGGTAGTGACTTGTTGGTGTGATTGAAACTGAGATATTTGGGTTGATTCAAATAGCATTTAATCTGAAAAGATAATTACTGTTGTCTTCTTTGTTGTGCAACTAAAATCTATGGAAAGGGAATCATATCACATTCCATTGAGAGATACAACTGGGTGGTAGAAACTGGGTTGAACTACACAGATTAAAATAACTTTGGGAGGAGTGGAGGAATGCCATGGATCATGCACTGATTTATTTAATGTTGATCTGTCTATGGCAGAATTCAACAGGTTCCAGCAAGGAGTTGTACCCAGCATGTACAGCTGTAATTACTGTAGGAGATATGCTCTGTGCAATGTCCATAAAAGCAGTAATGCCTCTTGGTAGCTACAGACCAGACTCTCTGACCATCCTTGCAGTGCCCAAATGTTAATAATTATAAAACAAAAAGAGGAATGGTATACACTGAGTGGAAATTAGGGCATCTGAGATTTCACTGAAGAGGTTGGTTAGATTTGAAAGTAGAAAGAAAACAAAAAGTTTGTTGGCTAAGATGCTGTGAATACTCTATGTATTCGTATAAAACTAAGGTTTTATTTTCTT
The DNA here is from genome assembly GCF_028858725.1 of Colius striatus. Taxonomy (NCBI): domain Eukaryota; kingdom Metazoa; phylum Chordata; class Aves; order Coliiformes; family Coliidae; genus Colius; species Colius striatus. Next base: position 77,281,795 of record NC_084762.1, on the reverse strand, counting down.
CTTCCCTAAAGTGTTAATTTTGTATGCATGCTCATGCCTTCTAAGAGGTGAGCAGTCACATTGCTCATAGGTTCAAATTGTGACTGGACAAATTTACTGAAGACTAGCCTATTGCGAACTGTTGAACTCAGTTATACTATCTCTACTACAGGATGTTTCTGACCCCAACTTCTCAAAGAGCTAGAGGGCATTCGTGTTTGTCTGATTTACCTTCCTTCTTTGGTGACTATTATGAATGCTGCATCTTCATCCAGCTGCTCACCCTCTAGTAGTAAACCTCTCTTCCCTCCCCAAAAGAAACATCCGCCAATATACTAATATGGGAGAAATCAGAGAACAATAAATGAAATGGTGTCAAGTTATGGGGGGGGGGGGGGGGGGGAGGGAAGTTTAGATTAGATTGTAGGAAAAATTTCTCCACTGATAGGGTTGTCAAGCATTGCAACAGGCTGGCCAGGTACTTGGCAGAGTCACCATTCCTGGAGGTATTTAAAAAATGTGCAGATGTGGTGATAAGGGACATGGTTTAGTAGTGGACATGGCAGTATCTAGTTCACGGTTGGACTTGGATGTAAGGGTCTTTTCCAACCTATACAATTCTATGAAAAAAGGGGAAGGCGGAGAAATAACATAAGGTACTTCCCATAGTAATCTAATCTGTGGAGCAAATACTCTAAAGTGATACAACACATCTATTCTTCTGGTGAGAAGCCTCACCTATGTAAGTTAACTTTTGTTTTTCTCAGAAACGGCAATATTTTATTTTTCCAATTAGATCAGTTGATCTAGTTGAACAGAGGCAGTAAACACTTCTGCCAGTCTGCAACAGGCACTGCAAAAAAAAATCAAGCTAAATATAGAATTTGTGCTGTAAATTCCACTTGTTTTTGACACTCAGACAATTGAAAGCAGTAGATAACTGCAATAGAAAAATGGAATCATTAAGGGGCTGAAAGACTCGGCATTTTTAACTGAAGAGAAAGTGTCATAAGGAAGTTCTATGGGGTCCGTAACTTTGGATACTGTGCATCTACAGGCTTGTTGCTCCACGGTAATCCCACTGATGAAATGCAGATTTGGAGGCCAGAACACAGCAGCTACCCGGAGCCTCTGTGGTTTATACACTGTGCATGATTTCACTCGAAGTCTTCTTCAGGGCAGAGAGCCAGGGCACTCAAATACCCATTTGGTTATTTTGCGTGTAGGACAGGAATCCAGGTTGCTCTCCAGCCGTAGTAACGGGAAAATTCGCATTCCCTCTCCTGTCCCATCTGTCCCCTTCTCCTCGGAGGCTACATCCGCAGCCCAGCAACGCGGCGGCCCGGCAATGCGCTGCCACGGCGGGACGCGGCCTCCCCTGAGGTGGGCGGTGGCAGCAAAACCCGGGACAGGGCGGGCCGAGTGCTGCCAAGGGCGGGCCGAAACCTGGCGGCGGCGGAGGAGGAGAAGAAGAGACAGAGGAGAGGGAGGTGGTGGCTCGGGCCCTCCTCCAACGTCTGGGGGCCGCTGCTCCGCCCCGCTCGCGCTCCCAGCCCGCGGCTGTCGGGAGCGACTCCATGCGCTCGGGGCGCCAGTGCGCAGCCGCGGAGCCCACAGCCGGGGAGGAGGAAGCGGCGCGGCGCGAGGGGAAGGAGGCCGAGGCCGGCGGAGGTGGCAGCGGCGGCTCATGGCTCCGCGGACGGGCAAGCGGGCGAGGCGCGGGTGTGCGGGCCGCTAGCACTCCCCGAGTCGGCAGCCCCGGCGGGCGAGGGGGCGAGGCGCGGCCGGCCTCTCTTGCGTCGGCAGCTCCGGCTCCGTGTCGGGGACGCGGCGGTGGCAAGTCCGGCTTCTTGGGCTGGTGTTATGGCCCCTTGGGGGAGTGCAGAAGGTTCCCCAGTTTGGAGGTCAGCGCAGCTCCTGCTCCTCGTCGTCTCCTGCTGCGGTAGGTACCGGGGGAGTGACGCCACCCGTCCGCGTCCGCCTCCGTCTCCGGGGCCGGGAGGCGGCCGCCCGCTGCGGGGGAGGGGGAACAAAGCGGCCTTTTTCCCGTCCGGTCTCCTGCGGCCCCGGCCGGCGGCGGGGTCTTTTGGGGCCTGGCGCCTCCCGGGACCGCTACCGCTTTCCGCGCGGAGGCCTTGCTGGTGTTCCCGTACTTCTGCTTAGCAGCGCCGTCCCGCCCTCCGAGCTCGGCTGACCTGGGACTCGTTCGGGGCTTTTTCGGTTCTGTGGGGGTGGGCGGAAATCTCAGGGAAGTCCTTAAAACTGTGTCTAGGATTTGGCCCAGCTGTCTTCGGCTGCCTCTCGCAGTTGTATGTTGCCGGGAACTCTGGAGTTGGCATGAGGCCGCGTAAACAAACCAACCCCAAATCCTCTGAGTCACGAATAATCACTCTCTGGATAATGGGGATGCTTAGGAGATGTTCCGTGTCCGGCCAGGCTGAGACGGATGCTGCCTGGTGTCTAGAGGCAGGACGTGCCACTCGGAGGGCCGAGGGGCTGTGGGGCCGGGGGGCTGGTGCCATGGGATGAGTTTGTGACATATCAGCACAGGCCTTGAAGCCCTTTACTGGGACCTTTGCTTCTGCTCAGCCTGCTTTCAGCAACTACCCGAATGGTATTTCGTTTGTGGTCCTAAACCAACCTTTAAACGGAAATGCTAATGAAAAATACTTGTGTAAATGTGTTGGGGAATGTGCTTACATTGCTTTTTCTTTTACAGTATGTAAGTGGCCCTGTAATACATGATGGATCAAAACGCAGATACTTTACAATGAGAATTGTTGCATGTTTTTTCAGACTTGTGTTAGGTTTATGAACTTGAGTGTAGGTTGTGTCTTGTGGGCCCCTGACGCAAAGAGCAGCCTTTGGCACAGAGCTGAGCATGTGCTTTGCTCAGATGAGGAGAGCAGAAGGGGCCCTGATTTAGCGGTTTCTTGAGGTAGATACTTCTGAGCATATGAAATTGAAATTTCCTTTGTTGTTTAGGAAAGCAGGTGTAAGTCTGGGAGCATCAAGGTGTTTCATGTTTGTCTGTGCAAAGGGCTTTTTCCAGTGCATGCCTGTGCTGCAAAGATCAGTGCAAGCTCTTAAAGTGTAGATGTGCCATATAAAGTTTGTAATATTTCCTATTTTAGATTTGTATAAGTGGATGTAAGTTAGGTTTCTTCAGACAGCTACAGTTAGGCTGGTATTTCTACCTGAGTAGTTATGCTGGTGGTATAGTTTAATTTTTGAGGGAGCCTAATTGCATGAACAAAGCAAGGTACTGACCAGTCTTTCAAATGCACATAAAGTCATGGAAAAGAGTTTTAATATCTGAATAGACTATTAAAAATTGGATATGTAAAAACAAAATTGAAAACACAACTGGAAAAGAGTTGGGTAAGGATAGTGCAGGAAGCAATAGGGAAGATCTCAAGCCAGGACATACTAAGCTGTCCTTATGCTTGCATACTTAAGGTATTTGAAAAACTTGATTTCTATACAGTGGTTTTTAACCAACTCTGTGTATTAGTTGTATTGTACTCATCACAGAATTGATATAAAATGTCAAAGTGATAATTGTGATATTCCTCATCAACCTGACTTCAGTAAGTAGATGTAGATTATAATGCTGTAACTTAGGTGGTATTTCCACATTAAAAACTTAAACCACAAGCACAGTCTTTAGTTAGAGAAAAAAACAAGATGAATAACATTTTTCATAGACCCTTATTCATGATTTTACAAAGTTCAACTGAGAATGAAGGCTCTGTAAGTTTCTTTTGCCTTGCTGAGAAACACATCACCATCTGTTACCACCACTGTCAGGAAGGAGAAGCTGATTTCAGTTTTGATCAGTGTGCTGCCTCATGCTCATAAGTTTTTGTTACAAATGGCTGAATCTCTGACCAGTTTCACTGCTGGATGGAAAGGAACTTTCTCCTCCGCACGCTAGCACATCCAAAATGCTATGTAGCATAGCCCTATCTCTGTCATTTTGGGTTTTCTGGTTTGTTCCTTTTGGGAGAAGTAAGTGGCAGTGGGAACTATATTTTTTACTTTACTGTGCAACTACTTTTAGCTCCTCTAAACTAATTTAATATTGACGTGAATTTGATCAAGGCACTGCTGACAGCAGAGCCCTGGACTGTGGTGTTGATCCTGAGCAGAGCCTTGTACATAACATGTTATTGCATGTTAAGACTTTGAATACAGTAGGTGGTACTCAAGGTAAACACACACTTGGAAAAGCAGTGGTGCATCACTTTGATTGCCTTCCATTACGCAATTGCACAGCTAAAATATCTAGAATTTTCCACTAATTAAGATACTAAATTCACCACGGCTGATATGGGGGCATTGAACTCTCCAGAGAATGTTTCTGTGTTTCTGTGCAGTTAGTGAATTTTTTAAACCAACCTTCTGATGATGACTGTAATCATAAAAATTTGAGAAGGAGGAATACTGATTAGTGAAATATTGGAGTAGCACCAGCTAACAAGAATTATAGCTTGGTAAGGTGTTGGGCAATGGTGTTTGCTTTTAATATGTCTAGCCCTCTTGTTGACTTGAGAGTTTTATATCCAAGAAATAATTGATTGTATTTGTATCTATATAATCTGGCCATGGCTCTTACTGGCATAAATACAAAAATATTTCTGCGTATTTCAAAGGCTTTAACAGTTACCTGAGTTCAAAAAAGAAGCATATGTGACACAATGTGGGTTTTTTTCAGAGAGAAAAGTAATTTGAGACATTTTAGTCTGTAAAACGTTGGTCCTATTCTTGAGGACGTTGTTTTTAAAACCAAAGTTTGATGACTGATTGACTAGAAATCGAACAAGTCAGAATCATTTAGATTGGAAAAGAGTCTTAAGGTCAAGTCCAATCATAAACCTGACACTGCCAAGACCATCACTAAACCATGTCTCTTAACTGCCACATCTACACATCTTTTAAATACCTCCAGGGTTGGTGATCTTACTTGTTTTCTTGTTAAAATATGAGCTTAGATTAGAGTACTGATTTCACACACAATTACCATTTTGTTTGGGTTTTATTTAACCTTTTGGTTTTATTTAACCCTTGGCTTATCTTACTTAGATCTTACTGGTACTGGGATTTTCAGGATTAGTTTGGGAGAGATTGGTGTTCCAGAGTGGAGATTGAGTTATGAAAAGTTTTTTGAGGTGGCACAGTGCAAAAGTTAGAACATACCTTCCTTTGGAATGGAGCCCAGACGCATGAGTACTTGGCTTCTTCAGATTTCTCTTAAGTCAAAACTTTATAGTCTTAACTGTACTTGTCACCCCAATACATTAATTTGCACTTCTGACCGACTGAACAGAAGACTATAGGAAACTTTCATTGTTCTGTGCAGTTACTAGTAGTCATTGCAGTAGTACAGTAGATAAATATTTCTGCTTCTGGTTTGACTGGATGTAAGGAGTATCAAAGAAAAATATTTACAATAGTCGGACAGAGAAACTAAAGCAGTAAAAAGGTAAGAAGTGTACACAGATAGAGATGAGTCTTAATTCTTCTTATCTCCAGGATGGCTTTGGCTTTAGTATGTACTTCTTGAAGTGGAGGTCTGAAAATTATTATTCTCCAAAATGGTAGTTGAAACAATGTTGAATGTTACTACTCAGGCTGCAATGCTATTGGCATTATTTTGTCCCATTAAAGAAAGGCATGTTAGTGCTTATATAAAGCTTTAAAACACTTGGTTTTGAGTTAGTACCATTCCAGGTTGCTGTGGTGCAAATGTTGCTTGAGACTGCAATGAAACTATATAATTCACTTTTTATTTGATTTTAAGATAAGACAGGTAAAATCGTCATAAAAGTTCACTGGTCAGGATGTAGGTTTTACTTACATGTCAGTTTGCTAATGATGGTATGAGGAAGAGTAAGTAATTCTTCAAGTTGGTTCACCTTGTTCGAAAGAATAGCCTGAATCATGTAAGTAAACAAAGTCTGGCAGCCAGTTTATTTAATTTTCTAAAGAAGTTTGAACTATAAAGCTAGAACAGACTGTCCTAAAGGAATGGCTTGGCTTAATAAATTATTGTACCTTAAGCTCTTGAATGTCATTCCTCAGTGATACTTCTGTGATATACTGAACAGATATATTTTTCTAAGCTATAAATCGTACTATTGGCAATGCTGCTGGATTTAATTTATTAGAATGGTTTTGTAGCCCTTGTAGTGAAAATGTCCTAATACTAATGCCATGGAAATTTAAAAGAATTTGAAAATAAAATCTAATGTAGTTGGTGTGATTGTTATTGTGCATTAAAAGAGAACATCATCAACCAGAAGAGCAGAGAGAGATACTTGTAACCAGAATCAGGACAGAAGTCATCTGACTCCGTTCCTGTTATCAGAGCAAAGCATATAATTAGCATGTCTTTTGTGTCTGTGGTTGCCAGGATGGGAAGAGCTCTGCTGGATTAAAGTTGGAAGGGCCCTACAGGTGGATCTGTTTGACTTTTTTGCTTTAATCAATCCTATTTTAATACCAAATCCTTGTAAAATGTGTGGATATTGTTTTCAACTAAGCCCTAAATATATTATTTTATATTTGTTCTGACTAAAACCTTCCATTATGATCAATCTTGTGATTATTTAACAGATCTCAAATTTTTACATTTAGTACCTTTGGTATGTTAGATACATCTCTCCACACATAATTTATCTTTTACCATATATCTCAGTTTCCCATGCTGTAGACATTTTTTTCATACTTAATAACTGTAATGCACCAGTTTCCTTACAATTTTTTAAAAATTCATGAGTACTGTTTGTAAATAGTGTGGTTTTGATTTCCTAGATGTCTCTGCATGTTCCAGTTTTCATGTTCCATTTAGGTTGTCCCAAATTGTCATTAGCTATGTTAAATACTGGAACAGCTGAAATATTTAGCTAGGCATCAATTGAAAGACTGTGTTCTGTCAGCAATTTGGGATTTTGTTGTGCTTGTATGCATTTCAGAATTACTAGCTGTAACATGTAGCAGTACTAGTTATTACTGAGGTGTCAGTCAATTGGCAAGATTCAGGCTACTTAGTTTACATGGTTGTAAGAAAACACTGGGTACCAATGCATTCGATACTACGGAAGTTGGTAGCAGAGTTGCCGTGTTTATCCCCTCAGCAGAAGTAAATGCTCAAAGTGGTTTATAGCAGGCTATATGGTACCACACTCTGAAAAACTGTGTTATGATTACTGCTTTTTGCTGCAGTTTTTACTTTACTGGTGCTTTATTATGTGAAGGTTTTCAGTTGCAGCGAAATATATGGCATTGATTTTTCTGAATATCTAAGTTTAAACTGCTAAATGTAGCATAATTGACAGATGGATGCAAATTTCAGAAGCAACATTCTGAATTGTGATTCTGCCTTGTTTTTATGAACAGATGCTTTAACTTTGGATGTACTATAATTTTTGCTACGTTGTTAATGTGTTGATGTCTTTTTATTTAGGCAAGCGTGTTTAGTAGCTCACTGTTAGATTTTTTTTGTTTATTCTGTTTTATACTCCGAATTCTAGGTTATGAAGGGTTTTCTGTATAACTTTTCCTTTTTTTTTTTTTTTTTGTGAAGAACAACTTTCTGGAACTAGTCAGAAGAAAAAAAAGTTTAGAATCTCTTTCCCCCAAACTTACGTGTTACTGGATCAAAAATAAGTTATCAAGCAAGAGTAAGAGCTCCCCCATTTTAAGAAAGTTTGCAAGCAGATGATGTTTTGAAGAGGAAAAAAAAATTGCACAAAACCATTTGGTTTAGTAGCTTGAGCTGTCATGAGATGGTCTCTCATTTAGGCATTTTGTGACTCATCAGTATTTTCCCAACAACCTTTAGTTGCTTGTGGAATTTTTTTGATGCACAAGAAAGCAGAACTTCTTTCCACTTAGTGAACTATAAACTTTCTGCAGAGTAATGAAAGTGAGCTAGTTGTGTTTCTTCATAAGTGGAAAGTACATTTGAACTATATATTAAGAAGTGAACTGCATGTTTTCACTCATCTGATTGTGTCTCTAAGTTATGACTACCCTTCCTGTGACCTCCAAGATGTTTCCTCTGTTAAGTGGAAGCCCTGGGGGTTCCCTGAGGCTGAATCTGGATATGCAGAGCAGAGGTTTTTAAGTCAGTTGCAGCCAGAAAATAGTAGTGATCCTCTGACAAGCAGTGTGAGCACTTTGGCATGCAGTGAAACTATATTGAAGTTGCTTGTGTTCAAAAATCAGGAAAAAATTATTCTGCTAGGTGCTCCTGTAGCTTGGTGTTATTACTCCAACTTTCAGCCTATTGGGAGACATTGCTCCCTCTGAAAATACAGATAGTGAGAATAGTAATTTCATGAAAAAACACAGATTTGGGTAGGGTTTTTTCCCCTTCTAATTTATACAAAGTTACTAGTAATAAGTTTGTTCTAGTAAATGTCTCTTAAAAATTAAGTGATCTTACTCATTTAAGGAACTGATCCTTTAGAAAGAACATTTTGGCAAATGAAGGTGAGCAATTTAAAACAAGTGGAAGTCTTGTGGATTTGCCTTATAGAGGGAAGACATGCACTTAGATTCATGTACTCTGGCTTCCAGATTTTATCTGTATGTTAGTTTTTGTAAGACTTTAGTGTTTTTTTTCTACACTTTACTAAGTTTATGATAGTCCAGTGAATTACTATATTCTGATAGTATTTTTCCATCTATGAAATTGTACTTTCTTTTACTCATAATACAATCTTCAATTAGATATATTGTAGTAACTGGGACTGAGATGGTTAATAAATTACATGCAGTAATCAAATCCATATATATATATATATATATATATATACACCACTTAACGCATAGTTTAAGTGGAGCGTTTACCCCTCTCTTTTTTTTCCTGCATGTCAAGCTAAATGGAGTCCTTTTCAGGGAAAGAATAGTTCTAGAGTCCTAATTAACATGCTTGTTTTATTCATAATATTGTTGCATTTACTGCAGTCTGCTCTTTGTGCTATGAAGCAATTACATTTTTCCACTTATTCTCTTGTAAAGAAGTGCTGAGAGAGAATGCACGGGGATTTAACTTAAAATATGTGCCTAAACTGTATGGAAATACTTGTAACTGAACTTGGGAGAGTACAAATATCTTTTTTTTTCCCCAGAGATGATAATTTTTTAAAAGTATGGAGACAGAACATTATGATGAAAGGCTGAGGGAACTGGGGCACTTTAGCTTGGAGGAGACTTGAGAGGTGATCTCATTAATGTTTACAAATATGTAAAGAGTGGATGGCAGGAGGGTGGAGCCAGGCTGTTCTCAGTGATTTCAGTGACAGGATGAGGGACAACAGGTACAAGCTAGAACTTAAGAGGTTCCAGAGAAATACAAGGAAGAGTGAGAGTGAGGGAGCACTGGGACAGGCTGCCCAGATGGATTGTTGAGTCTCCTTCTCTAGAGACATTCAAAACCCCCCTGGATGAGTTCCTGTGTGACCTACTCTACGTGGTCCTGCTCTAGCAGGGGCGATTAGACTGGATGATCTTTTGAGGTCTCTTCTCACATCAAGATTCTGTGATTCTGTGACTTCTGTCCATGATGTAAGTATCAGTTTACATATTCTGAAAGAGATTCCTATTGGTGGCTACTGGAAAAACAAATGATGAAATCATTGTTCAGTTCTCTCAATCACAGTGACATGCAGCTGGAGTATGGTCTGAGACAGATAATAGGCAATTGTGTAATTAGTAAAAATTACTTCCCTTTTCAGAGTAGCTTCCACTATTCATGTTTCCCATCTACAAGTACTGAAAGGGCAACTGATTCTATTGCTAGTGTTTGTGATTAAAGGTATTGATAAAGACTGGAGAGCAGGAATGGCAAGAGAGGGAAAGATGGGATGTTGTGAGAATATATGTTCACGGCTGGAGGTGACAGAACTGTTCTTCAGTGTGGAGGAGGAAGCCAAGCAGTCTGGGACAGCAGCTATTGTTTGACTGTGCAAATGGAAGGGAGGAAGAGAAACAGCCCTTTTCTTTTAAGGGGTGTCGTGGTTTCATCTGACATAGAGTTTATTCTCTTCCTAGTAGCTGAAGTGTAGTGTTCTGGATTTAGTGCGAATAACATTGATAACATACTGATGTTTTAGTTGTTGCTAAGTAGTGCTTATCCTTAGTTAAGGGTTTTTCCATTTGCCATGCTGTGCCAGCAAGGAGATGCAGAATAAAATAGGAGGGAGCGTGGCCAGGAGAGCTAACCAGAACAAGCCAAAGGACTATTCCATACCACAGAACATCATGCCCAGTGTATAAACTGGGGGGAGTTGGCTGAGAAATGTGGATCTCTGCTTAGGGACTAACTGGCCATTAATCAGTGAGTGGTGAGCAATTGCATTGAGCATCACTTATATTTTCATAGCTTTTATTTATCTCTCTTTGTGATATGCCTTTTCATCACTACTGTTAATGTATTTAGTTTTATTTTAGTTATTATACTGTTCTTGACCCACAAGTTGTGAGGGGGAAGGAGTGAGCATGCAGCTGTATGGTGCTTAGTTTCTGGCTGGGGTTAAACCATGACATGGTAGCTGAGTGAGCATCTAATCAGTCTAAGAAGTTACTCTTACGAGTTCTTAGTAAGCAACACAAAGGGTTTGAGGGCAGGAAGAGCTCAGGAGCTCGCAGGCAGGCAGGAGAATGTTACAGAAACATTAGAATCTTGCATTTTACCCATGTTTTAGAAAATAAGTGGATGAACAAACAGGTTTGGGGTTTTTTTGGTGAGCATTTTGTAACTCAGCGTGTTGCTTTCATCAATGTTTTGAAACATCCATTTTTTGTGACCCTGCTGTGTGTTCCTCTTTCTGGCTGATACTGGCATTTGGCAACTGTGCACTCTTTAGCAGCTTTACTGCTGGATGTGCCTGGGAGCTCTATGTTTCTGGAGTTTTGTTACCACTGACCTCCCGTTGCTGCTGAGCCAGCTAACAGTTTGCAGTGTCTGTTGCCTAGGTGTTGTCTAGCTCGTCTCACTGCAATCCCTGATTTCAAGTTATCTATTGTGTCTGTCATCAGCACATACTCTAATAAAGCTTGAGTGGTATCGCAGTTCTCATGTAACTGGCAATCTAATATACCAAAACTGAGTGATAATGTTATTAATCTCTTATTAAATCCAGAGTACTAGCTTTTTGTTTTTCTTCATGCATTGTGTAAATCTGGAACAGTACTGCCTACATAGCCTTTTTCACCTTCACGCTGTATCTGAATAAGATTTGGGAGAAGGACTATACCTTTTTATCCTCTTACTTCAGTGAGGAACATGGTCTGCTTTTCCCACTGTCTGTTGAAACCACAAGTGTGTGGTACCTTGAGGTCCATGAGGACTTTTCCTGGAATAAGACTTCCTGTTTTCCAAATATGCAGATTAGGAGGAGCAACTGTGCTACAAACTGCCCTATGCAATGAAATCTCCCAGGGATGACCACCTTTGAAGTCAGATCTGCCCAGAGTGAAAATTTAAGGTCATGGGAAGTTAAGAGACCCCTTTCTCTGCACTTCTAACTAACAGAAAGTTCTAACAGTGCCTAATAGTGAGTTTTTGGAGTGAGTACCATGAAATATTCAGCTGTACATCTGTCTAAAATGGTAATTAAAAGCATGGAGGCCAGGAAGATTTATGTAGGAATCAAGAGAGTAAGTTAAGTCTACATTTGAATTGTTTTCACCAGTTTTCTGGAACTGTACCTAGTTTGTGGTTTTACAAAGGAGGTGAATCTGAACTCTGGATAGCCATTTAGAGCACTGGACATAAAGGAATTTGACATAAAATGTAGTAGTGTTTAGAAAAGATTAATGACAAAAATAAAGCTGAATTTAAATGTTTAATCTGAGATCCTGCTTTCTGACTCTGCTGCACTTCTGGAAGCCAACAAAGTGCTCAAAGCACTTAAAGTGAAATAAACATGCAATTTATCAGCCTTGTGTGTGTTATTCAAGTAAAATGATCACATCAAATAGTTTTTGTTTGTTTTTTTTTTTTAAGGGAAATGAGTTACTCTGATAGGAAAGAGGCCTGAACTAGCTTTAGACTTAGATGCTGAACATCATTTATAAAGTATTGCTATGAATGTAAGCATCATGGCATCAGATTCTTACTAAGCAACTCCTTGTCTATACTCAGAAAAATCCCTTCTATGGATTTTTGAAGTGTCTGAAGATATTTTAATTTTAGACATGTAATCATAGAGTTTGTGTTTTCCAGTGTATGAGGTTTCATTGTTCTGGGTCTACTTTTTTCCCTGTATCTGGAAATCTGCTATTAAACAGTAAGAATGTGTACTTAAATGAGCGATGTACTTCATTATATAAAAGCAGAAGAATAGAAATTCAAACATGTAGGCATTGTGTCTGACATTGATCTTGTACTTGTCACTGTGCTATGTCATATTTCTTGCTATCTTAAATTCAGTGCCTCCCTTTAAAAAGGGTGTAGGAGCAAGTGCTGAATTTTGTTAGCAGGTTGGCTTTTAATAGAGTAGAATGTCTGCTTCTATATGTATTTTTTTTAACCCTTTATTTTGTAACTGAATTAGTGCATTGAAGTATAATTTACCCATTCCTTAAAAATGGAACTCATAGATATTTAAGCCTTAAAACCTTTCTACTGCAGTATAGAGTGAAGCATCCCCTGTTGCATGGTCATGATTACTTTTTTTAAAAAAATACTGCTAAATACTGTGTTCTTCAGTTAAATTTTCTAAGAGGTAAGATTTGCATATTTGTGTAGGGCAGGCTAAGAACTTGTGTCGTTAATCCACAACTTTATTTCCTAAGCCAAGACTAACCTTCCCTCTGTTTAAGGTTGTCTGTTAGCTTTGTTGACTGCAGCCCTAGACCTTACTTAATGAATTAGTCGTTAACTTAATCCATAATTCTCTGTTAGCAGAAGTTGCCAAAATCAAGGTAAATCTTTGTTTTTTCCAATATGCATATGATTTTATGTAAGTACTACTAAGTTCTGTGGTTGCTTTAAGTACATATGTAAACATTTGGAAGGGGCACAGTGTGGAATTTTAATCGATGCTCAGCCTTCGTTTTTCTTTCTTGTGATCAGATTATTTTTTTTTTTTCTGCTGGCATCAAAGCCAAATAAAAATGCTTTTAAAGAGGCAATAAAATTGTTACCTGCAGTTCAGTAATTATAAGCAATGAAATTAACTTCAGACTATAGGAATGATTATTGATTTCAAATTGTTTTTACAAAAAGCTGCAATTGAAAGTTTTATCCACCCAGGATGATGGTAGGATATTTATCTCTGCTGTTGGTAATCTGCATTTGAAAGCTTTTCAATTTGTTTTGCTTTGAGAGGGCAAAGGCTGACAGGAATGCTATCTGTGCTGTCACTTTTAGCTGTAGCAAGCCTAACAGTTACCTTCTGGGGACCAAACTGGCTAAAATACTTCAAGAGTGAATATGTGATCTCTTGAAACTGGTGCCCTAATATTGGTAATGACTGAATCCATGTAAAAGTTGTCTTACAATTTCAGTGCTGAGCCTCTGAATACTTCTGCAGGTGATCCAGAAAGGAAAATAAGTAGTCAAGTGGGTAACAGTCAGTGGTGAAGTATAAACAGTGCAAGAATTTGCAAGTATTCTGTCTTTGTAGTACCCACCTTATCACCAACAAGCCTTGCTCTTCAGTTTTGCTATCCATACCAACTTGAAAGTACTTCCTAATTTTAGAAAGTAGTATATGTATATACTATCAATAAAAAGAATGGAAAACTCAGGTACCATGAAATATTCCAGACTTCCTTTACACTTCTTTCCCAAAACCGTTCCTCTTACAGTGATATTCTCTTTCTCTTTTGACTAGCCAACACAGAGCAAAACCAATGCTCTTAAACTGTGACTTAGTATAATTCATTAGACAGAGTTGCCAGTAAGGAATTGTAAGGGATGTTATCTAGTTTCATCCATGTAAAAGTGTAACAGTCCTTTTCATGAAAATTGAAATGAAGGTACATCCAAAAGAAAACAACTACCCGTCAAATTTGGTAATGACACAAAACCCAGTATCTTTTTCACATAGGTAGTTTTCCAAACCATTCTTCATCACTTTCTTCAGAAAATCATTTTGTTTCATTTATACCTAGGTTGAGTATCTCAACAAACAGTTGCTGTTTCAGTTTTTCTCTACCAGTCTTTTACTTTGTATGTGGCATCTCTTTGTAAAAGAATACCTGTGTATCAAGTGGTGACTTGCTGGTGCTGAGCTTTCTTCTTAAAATAGACTTATACCAGAAGAGTACTGTAAACCTAATGTGATATGCTTGTAAACAAACCTTCAATGAATATTTATCTTTTAAAATATTGATTGTGTAGGTGCCTAAAAGCTCTGAGGTTTAAGTATTAATATAGACTAATAACCCTTCACTCTTGACAGTATTCTTGTGAAGTACAGTTGTCTTCAGGGTAGATGCACAGAAAATAAATAAGTGCTTCGTGGTTTTGCCTGCAGAGAGTTTGCTGCTTCTCATTTCTGGTCCTATGTTGATTCCGTGTGTGTGTGAAGAGAGAAGTTTGCTTAACTGAAGGCAGAGTCAGTGTGGGAAAAGGCAGGCTTATTAAAGTGATGAGAGGCAACAGGATTGTGACTTATGGATCTGAACTACTCTCCAGCAAAGTCTCAGTTCTCAGTGTAGCATGTAGACAGAGTAGTCAGTCCCTCAGAGGCAAGATAAGGGATGAAGAGTGGTTCTAGACTATTTAAATGCAAACAGCCCTCTTTTTGCAAAGATGTGGTTGCCTACATGGAAGTGAAAATATGCTACTTTTGAGAACAGTGTTGTCCATTTCTCTTCATTTAAATCTCCATGTCTTATCCTTGTCTGTATTTTCAAATGTGACTACCAATTAATTAATTTCTGTCATTCCCAAAATACCAATGCTTTGCTCATATTAACACAGTCCATCGTATATTTCGGCTATTGTTTCTTAAGTGAAGGGATGCAGATGACTTTGAAGAGTTTAGGAATGATCTGCTTGCAGCAGATAGAGAGCTCCTTCAGACCAGCTGTCTTTTATTGTAAGCAGACAGGTAGAATATCTTTTTTTTTAATGAATCCTATTCTAAGTGGAATCTTGTACATTTAGTATCAAGAAATTTTACAATGAAGCCTTTATGTCTGAACACAAGTAGAAATGTGTAACTTTTTCATGAAATTCCTATTAACTGGATTTTTCCGACTCTTCTTCTGCCAAATATGACAGAAATAGTCCAAAGTGTTTGGAAATTTTGAGGAACGTACAGATGTGCACAACTGCCCCTATGCTGAGCATTCCATGGGAAACCGCAGGCTCAAGTTGATATTCAGATCACCAGATAACAGTGAATATGCACAACTTAAACAGCTGAAGTGACTTTCGTAGTATCAGGTTGTGGATTGGATGAACAAAGAGGTGGGTAGTAATTATGTAACTTAAACGCCTGATGACTGAAGGTCATCTGAAAGATTCTTGGCAAGGTTTTCCTCATAGGAAGAGTCAAAACACATTTTGGTATAGTATCCCATATATTTAATAAGTTCTTTAAGGAAACTGGAGTGCAGGGGAAAAAAAAGTTGTTAAAATTGTTTTCTGCAAGCGAATCCATGACTCCTGTAAACATGTGTAGTGAAAATGTATATTGGTCAAGAAAAGAACAGATGAGAAGATACAAAGCTCTTTTAGCTCTTCAAAGCAAAACTGGAGATAAGGTATGCGAGGTGAGAGTGTAGCATAGGATAGCATAGTAAGAGGGTAGTTATGAATGTCAGGGTGAATAGTAATAAGGATTTTGGAAATACCTATTAGATTATATTCTATTCTCCAAGGTGTACATTCCTCTTGCGATGTTTAAGCCTCTGTTCCTAGCTATGCCTTTGTCATAGGAATTCTGTCCTAGAGAAATCATGTGTGAGTCTGTGAGTGAGTCTGTGTCCACACTCACTTATGGCTACCTGCTTTTCCCTTCCTGGTGCAGACTGTGGTTTTGTAAGACTTTTCAGCATACTGCAGTGTGAGGCAATCCGTTCTTTTGATGAACATCCCAGGACGTGGAGGGACTGGGGAGCACATGCCTGTGTGAATCCCTTTCCTAGTTCTGCTGGTTAGGCTGGCGTGTGAGTTGGCCTGAGAACAGGGATGCTAGAAGTCAACAGCCTTATATGAACCATGTTGAAGCTCAGGGAGATGATAGTCCCAAGTACAGTAATGCTTTGGTGAAAGGGGGCAGTTTATTTCTTTGTCATTCATCTCCATAGGGCTTTTTCTTCAAGACATTAGGAAGAAGCAAATGGGCCAATTCACCTCTGTGTAAATGTGCCTATTTTGACCATCTGACTTTTTGGAAATCTCTGACTCTTTTGAATAGCTAAGAACTTACATCTAAAATGTAGAGGTTCAGAGTGACCTTCAAGATTTATTTGACTCTAAGATTAAAAAAAATAAAGCATGTATAATGAATTTTATAGACATTTCCAGTTTCTTCCAAAGTGTTTCAATTGAAACAATGATTCAGTTGCACTGGGGTGGGGTATATGTGTGTGGTTGACATAGGGTCTGGGTGGGAACATCTGTGCATGCTTGAGAAGGAAATCAGGATGTAGTTCAAATTCCATGTTACAAAAAAGAGTGAGATAAAGGATGCAGGACTTCTTGCATGTGTAGAGCTACTGAAATGTAATAAAACTTAAGATCTTGTGACCCATACAATGTCAGACTTTTTCTTACTGACTTTGCTGGGGAAGCGCATTTAGGGTCATATAAACAGCCTTTATTGCACCCTATGACATCTACACATCATTGTGATCTTTTAATTTCTGTAGCAAATGCACACCTTGCAAGAAGCCCAAACTAGAGTTGATACAGTAAATTAGCTGTTTATCTCCATTCACACATTTCAAGTTTTCCAGTGGTAATTTGTGTGTCTTGGGTGTAGTGTGACAGCAGGGAAATAATATACTTAAATGTCTCAAATGTTCTGGCCTCCTTGACCAATGTTGCATGTGCTATGGCTTTCTTGAAAATGCAGCTGCCTACACTAGTTTGTCAAATCAAATGCTTTTTCTGCTCTTCAGAAAGAATTTCTGTGCTTCATTTTGCGATTGTGGAGTCATAGTATTATCCAGCACTTTTGTTTCTAGTTCTTGATAGTATTGAGATTGTATTTATATTTTGTAACTACTGGGAATGTCCAGGGCAAGAGACTTCAGTACCCTGCAGTACTGTATTCTGTCTGTCAGATGTGCACATCTTTTTATCGTTTATGAACTTGACACAGTTAACTGTCTGAATATTGCAATTACTGTTCTACAACAGTTTTCACATAAGCTCTCCCGGCTCTGTAACTACCTCCAGCACAATGAATGCAATTCAAACTTTCACAAATGCTTCCCGAAGTTTCCACTTTGGGAAAGAGACAAGCCTTTTACCTTTGTTCTGAATTTTAAACTTTGTTCTGGGTGATTTGGGGGAGAGAGAAAAAGTGATGAGGCACAGGGAGGAGTTGTTAGCACAGGATAGTTCTGTTCAAAGTTCTGATTCACTTGGGTTTACTATTGTGTTGATCTGCAGTGGTTCTTTAACATTGATAGCTTTATCACTTTTTAGCTTAGCTATTCTTTCTTTTTTGCTTCCTACCACCTGGGTAGATCTGTCCATGGAAAACACAAAGCCATTGTATTTGCTTTCTTCAAACTCTTTTGACTGTTCCTGGTTCTTGTAAAGCACTGCTATTTGGTCGTGTTTTGGCACCTGATGGTCTGGGATTTGCATTTGTTTAGTTTATTACGATTTTTTTAATTATCTTTTCTTTTAGCTGATAAAAATATAGCATACATAGTTTTCACAAAACATTGATCTCTGTGGAGCAAGAGTTATTTTTCTTGTTTGAACAGTTCCTGACCCAATAAAGCTGTAATTATGTTAGATGCTTATTTGTGCTGTTACGAAAACATTCAGTAATATGTTACAGTTTTACAGGTAACGTGAGCCAGGTAGAGTCTAAACTTTTGGAAATTTACTTTTAAGGCACTGCACAGTGTTTGAAATAAAAGGTATTTCAACTCTTATACAGATGTACTCGTGCAGATAACAGGCAGGGGAAGAGAAGGCTGGGGGAGTGGAAAGATGTGCTTTCTAAAGAGAGGGGATATGAGTTTGGATGTGGTGTAAAGAGTTTTACACCTGTTTATCTGTTGTTTTAATTATATATAGACTACTTCTAGACTTTTCAAAATATCCATGGGGCTTCTTGAAGTTTCCTATTTTAGAATCAACAATTTTTTTTTTTTTTTTTTTTTAATCAATGCAGTAGCTGTAGCAGAGTTTTCTTGAACTGTACACAAGACTTGCATAAAACACTCGAGAGAAATAAGTTTTACTGGTTTAAAAATTCTACTGGGTATTTCCCTTACCATTTGTTTGCTTTGATGAAAGTAATTTGTTTGGACAAAAGAACGTAAAGGCAGGTCTGCTATGCACATAGTTCTCGCATGAGTATGCTCTGTACCCATGTAAGTATCTTTGCACATGTGTTTGTACCAGAGTATGCCTTGGCTCTTTTAAGATCTGATTCTTGATTAAAGAAGTTATTAATCTGAGTAAGTCAATTTTATATCTTGCAGGCAATCTGTCTTCAATTAATGTCTATCTTTTGTAATAGGAGCAATTCATGGTGCATTTTGAGGAATGCAGTATGTTATGTCTGGCAAGTTATAGCAAGTTCATCTCTTATTCTTCCTAAGTCCTGAGGATATTTAATAAACAGTGTAGTTTAGGCAAGTCTAGAAAATTAGTATAGCTAATTAATAGCCTTTGCTATCATAATGATTGAAATTTTGCAGCTGAAAAATAACAGAGAAGGGACTATGTGGATTGAATGTCTTTTTAATAGTGAGAATGGAAGCACCTATGAGTTGTTCCCTTGAAACTTGGTAACATCTCTCCTTCTGTCTGCTAGAGCTAGAGCAGATAAAATTATTCATAATAAATAATGAAATTAATTTTGCATGTAGGTGTTTGCATGAGATGAAGAAATGGCTTAGTTTTATAGATGTTAAAAGGTACAGGCAAGAAGCACGTTGCCTTAGGAGCACTTTCCTCCTTTGCCTGTGCTTTTTATTTCATTTTTGCAGTTGATAGGAAACAGGATGTGCTTAGTTATGCTGTGCAAGGTTACTTCTGTCCTTTAATTAGCTCAGTGAAGCATTAATAAGGGACAGAGTCTCTGTTCTGTATTACTGGAAGAGAGCTAGGCAGACTGTGACATTTTGTCTAAGTTTGGTTTGTCTAAGTTTGGTTTCACTCTGAATAGATGCTAAGGGTCTAAAAACTCCAGCAGCTCAAGTATTTGTGAAGTCTGTGGTTTGTGAACTTTTTTTGTAAATTAAACAAACTTTCTTGAACTGCAGTGCTTTTTAATTCTATCAGAAAGGAACCAAAACACTTTATAAGAAAATAAAAGATTGTCAAAATCAAAGTTTTATTTCTAGTAATAAGTAGCAAGAAGGGAAGAAACCACAGTTTTATCTTTCAAATGAGGATATTTTTCCTAGATGCAATAAACATGCTGTGCTTTTATGATTTTTATGTTTGATATATGTGCAAAATGTGTACATAAATATACCGCTGCTTCTCCCTTTCCACTAAACGGTTTGCATTCAATTCAGTTATGTCGTTACAGTGAATGCATCTGAGATGCTTTGCAGTTAATTCTAATTTATTGTTGTTACCTTCATGAAGGCAGAGCTGAAGCTCAGTGGGAATATACTATTAAATGCAGTATTTCTTGGTTTGCTCAGGCCAATATATCAGAAGTTAGAAAATCTGGAAATTGTGGTTAGATTTTTCAATCCCTTGCTTTGCTTCAGTCAGAAGTATGAAATTTCCTCTTTGATTTCTGTCTGAATTGCAATATCTTAACCCTTTTGTTGACTAAAGGCTTAAATACTTAAATTTGTAAATTTTTTTTATGGATCCAGAGAGCTTTCTGTATTTTTAAACTATTACTCTCTGAATATCTCTTAGGCCGTTATTTTTTTTTTCTTTTTAACATGACTAGTGTTTTTCTTTCCTGTTTTGACTTGTTGGTCACATGAGATGTAGGCTCTATATTAAAGATGCAGCAGTGGAGCAATGTTTTCTTACCCTTCAATATGAAGTACTCCTACACTACTTAAGTCTTTTTTTGAAAAAAAAGTAATAAATGTGAGTCATGCTGTCATCTGGAACTAGAAGCTTAGATGTTTTGATAGTTTCTGGTAGGAACTTATGAGGTAATAGCCACTAATATTTTAATTTCTGGAAACTTTAATAGATTTATGTTTGGTTATTAGTATATGAATAATGATTTTGTTTCTTCTGTTAATACTTTTTCAAGGTGGAATACAGTCAAATCACTTCAAGAAAACATGATAGCCAGCAGTATTATGTCTTAAAAAATGTACAACTTGAAGCCCGCCTTTTAAACTTACGATAGAGGCCTGAAATTTCTGGTTGACTGTAGATGTTTGTTTGTTTATTTGAAGTTTTTAAGTAGAATATACCAGCTGTATGTAGACTGTTGCCTGCTGTCATTTGTTCCTGTAGTTATAAAAAATTAACATGGGCAGTCAGTGTAGACCTGCATGCTGCAAAAACGAAACAATTTTTTTCACTGCAATGGTGATTTAAAGAAATTGTACTAGATAAATGTATGAAGCATGTGAAGAGCATGAATCAAATTTGAAATGCGCTTCCCCCTACGATATAAGCACTGTGCTGCCCACACATCAAAATTTTCCACTAGTCTGGCACTTCTCAAATGTGAAAGACTTTTAATATCTGAAATGGAATTTCAGGAGAATAGTGGCTGCAGTTGAACATATACAAAGACATTGAACAGTCCTTTGTTAAAATAATTGAGTCTTACTACTATAAACATAATTGTTTAAAATACCTGGAAACTTCGGCTTTTTCTAGGCTTGCAAGTAATATGGCAGTGGAATATTTTCAAATGGGAGGGCAAATTTGTATGTTCGCGTTCATGATGGAGCACAATAGGTAAAGAATAGGCACCTGTGCCTAATAAAGGAAGAGAGTTCATTTAAAAATGGTTAGGCATTATAGTCTCTTTTGCTTCCTTCCCCTGCCCCCCCAGTTTCTTCTTTTTCCTCTGATTTTCTTACTTTTTTTAAAGTTACTTGAGATTTAGCTGTAATTTCGAAGACTATTTACTGTTTGAACTGTTTAACTTGTTTTAGTAATCTGTTGTTTATCTGCTCTGTTTAATCTAAACTACTGCGCTAGATTAACACCTGAGAATATGTACAATTTGCAGGCAATGATCATTCAGGTAACTTCCTTTGTACCTGGCTGTGCAGAAGTGTAGATTTGGCAGGAATAGAACTACTTCTGTGCCTAAAATCGGGAATCTTGTTGAAGCTGAGCCAGTGTCTCTGCTAGATTTCCGATTTCCACTGCTCACTGCCAAGTATATTAGAGCTGTCTATAAATACTTGGTGGAATTTTTTAGTGAGAATGGAAAAAAAAAGTGAAGTTCTTTTCTGTTCCCACCTTTCTAAACTACAGCTGAGAAATCTTTAACTGGGTTTTCTGATGGAACATTCACACAAAAATTCTTCTTTTAAGTTAGTTCAGCTATTAATTTAAAATTTTGTATTGTAGTGACAATAGACTCAATTAAAAATTATGTTGTGGGATTTACAGGTGTGACCAGGTTTTTTTTCTACCTGCAGCATTAAATCAGAGTTGCTATAGTTACTCTAGCTTTTCTTTTACAGCCTTTGACAAAGGAACCTTGGGTTGTCTTGCTAATTTGATATGCAAAGATCTCTTTCAGAAATGTTTCTGTTGTCTCTTGTTCCTGCCTGTACACACCAAGAAAAGGTTTGTGCTGCATTAAATACAGTCAGGTACAGAACTGTTGTTTTAAATGATTGGCATAAGGAAGGGAGAAGGAAGAGAGGAAAGTCCTGAGAAGCCACACCTATAGAGCAAGAACACAAGAGCTCACATCATACACTGCAGCATCTTCCAAATGTTTACTTGTTGTATCCCAGTGGTGCTGAGGGCTGTGTTTGGGTATGCCAGCATCATCTGACTGGCAGCATCTATGTCAAATTTGCATTAACCTAACCATCTTGTTATGGTTCTTGTGTTATTTTGTAAATTTTCTGTTGTGTGTTGCAACAGCATTCACAATTAGTGTAATATTAGTGAATAATGTGTGCAGTCCTTAATGAGTCCAGGAAGAGAACTTGTGTTGCTCATAATAAATGACTGTGGAGACTCTGTAGCTTATACCTGAAGTTGAGTTGGAGCCTTGCAGCACTGAATATGCAGTGAGCAGAGAACACGCTAGTGGTGTTGGGTAGCTGGGTATGTCTCTGCATTGACATCTGGATTGTCTCTGTATTGCAT